>NC_056730.1:141933169-142175669 GCF_019279795.1 Protopterus annectens
AATATTTTACTGACATTAACAGATAAAAATTATTTTAATTCCCTTTTTAAGGCCATTAAAAAGTTCCAATCTAAATCATGTCTTACATTTAATGAAGATAAAACAAAAATGTTATGTATAAACTCTAATTCTACTAATATGTCAAAACAGTACTCTATTTAGTCAATGATAAGATAAAATAAGAATAACTAAGAACATTAAATATACAATTACTATAAATTATAGTGATAGGTTAGATAAAATTAAAACTCTTAATAAATGGAACCAATTCTTACTTACAATGGACCAGAGACTTAATTATAAAAATGATAATACGACCAAATATACTACACATAATACAATCTTTAACCTCCTCATTCCTAAACTTTCAATACCCTAACTACTTATATTTCTTTGGGATCCCAACACACCTAGGTTAGCACTTAAACATCAGCAAAGAAGCTGGACCAATGAAGAAATGAGTTTACCAGACATAGAATTATATTCTACTTCAGCCATTATAAAAACAATTATTTCTTGGACAAATAAAAATGATTGTGCTGAGTGGAAATACATACAAGAAAGTATCCTTATAAAAATAATCAACTAATCTATAACCACCATAATAAAATTACTATCAATATTTTATTTAGTTATTGAAAGATTATATACTGGGATATCAAAATATATTAATATATACAAACTATATCACTATGACAATCTCCAAATGCAGAAATCTTGTTTATAGGACAGCCTGAATAAAAAGCCTGGATATTCTTAACATTTCCTAAAGCATACACGCAAAATACCACTACCTCATTTAATACACTTACAATGAACATTTTTAAAGAAAAAACGCTAATATTTTGGTTTCAATGAATGGACAAAGAAAAACTGCATTCACAAGATTTTATATTAAGTAAGTTTAATTTAACTAGTAGATATGCTATAGAAAACAGAATAACTTTGATGTAAGAATAAATAAAAAAGGAGATTGCAAAATTTATAGAACTTGTGAAATTTTCCAGAGAAAGGATGTTTATCCAAGATTTATAAAGTGATCAAAATTAAGTCAGATCTTTGTATGTAAAGATAATTATTGGGACTACTTTATAACTATTAAAGTACAGTTGTGTACACTTACCATAAATGTAGATGTTAGTGTGTATTCACTGTTGCAGTCATTACATTTGGGTAATCCTGCTGGCAGGTTGCCCTCAGTCAGCCTGAATTCCAAAGTCTTGGGTCCTGCATCGGTCGCTGTCACCCCTTCCCGGACGCCATTTTCTTTAGTTTTTCTTGCCCCAGATGTCAGGTGCCCCCTAAAAGGGTAGCCAAAACTTATGTGTATATATAAATACATGCACCAATACAAACTTTACCTTCATCTACAAGCAACTACACCACATAGGTTTCATCAGAAGTAAAGGGGGATGGTGGGTGGATAACCTGGACTGCAACAGTGAATACACTCTAACATCTACATTTATGGTAAGTGTACACAACTGTACTATGTTCTTTGTGTTTCACTGTTGCAGTCATTACATTTGGGTAGAGTCCCAAAGCTATGGATGGGAGGCTGTAACTAAACAGCATTAGGAGCGGCTATGAGGCCCTGCAGAACTGCAGTGGCAAAGCCTGCCCTGGATTTAGAGTAGAGTGGTAAATGATAGTGCTTTGTAAAGGTGTGCACTGAACTTCAAGTAACAGCCTCTAGAATGTCCTTGGTTGGTACTCCCCTGAGAAAGGCTGCTGAAGTGGCTGCAGCTCTGGTTGAATGTGGCCTAATGCCCTTAGGCACTGATTTGCCATGGAGTACATAGCAGAAGTGAATGCAGTGGCCTATCCACTTTGAAATAGTCTGCTTTGAAATAGCCTTTCCTTGTGATCCTGCAGCATAGGACACTAGTAATTGCTCCGTCTTTCTGAAAACTTTGGTTCTGTCCAAGTAGAATCTAAGCTGTCTGTGTACGTCAAGTAGAATCTAAGCTGTGTACGTCAAGAATGCAGAATTCTCTCCCCCTTGTTTTGTGGATTTGGATAAAAAGTTGGCAGGTGAATAGTTTGGTTAAGAGCTACACTGGACACCACCTTGGGAATAAATTTTGGGTTTGTCCTCAGAGAGACCTTGTCTGGATAAAAAATGATAAAAAACGTTCTACAGCCATGACTGCCTGTAGCTCAAACTCGTCTTTCAGAAGTTATTGCTAGGAGCAGAGCTGCTTTCCTTGATAAATCTTTATATCAGCAGTAGCAGCTGGCTCAAAAGGAGCAGGGTGAGTTTTTCCAAGACATAGTTGAGGTCCCATGCAGGCATTGGTGATCTCCTTGGAGGCCTTAAATTTTTGGCCCCTCTGACGTACTGTTTTAATAAGGGATGAGAATAGATTGGTGGCTCTGCATTGTAATGAGCCAAAATGGCAGAGGCATAAATTTTAATAGATAAAAAGGATAGGCCTTTGTCCAACATCTCAGTTAAGTATTGCAAAACCTGAGGAATATTTGGCACAGCTGTATCAGTTCCTTGTGCCTGGTTCCAAGTACAGAATCTCTTCCATTTTCCAGCATAAGATTTTCTAGTACTAGGCCTTCTGGCTTCCAAAATAACATCCATCACAGCTTTACTGAAAGGTGTGTTTTGTAGGACTACATTATCCGCCATGCTGCCAGGTTTAAAGTCCTGAGTTGGCTGTGCAGGGTCTGATTGTTTTACTGGAACAGTAGATGAGGTATTTGGAGGTAAGTTCCAAGCTGGGCATTGAGACAAGTTCCTTAGTATTGGATACCAGTACTGGCGGGGCCAGTCTGGGGGCAATCCGTATCATCTTTGGCTTCTCCTGTATGACATTTAGGAGTACCTTGGGTAGGAGAGGCAGAGGGGGAAAGGCATATACTGATAGGGCGTCCACTTTCCATGCTTGTCTGTGATAAATCCTTGTGCAGAATCCTTTTATTTGGTAGCTGTGAGGGAAGGCAAATAGATCTATGCCCAGGCATCCCCATTTCCTTGTTATCGTGCTGAAGACTTGTGGATCCAGCTGCCACTCGTAAGGATCCATGAGGTTTCTGCTTAGTTTGTCTGCCAAGAGTATTTTTCCTTCCTGGCAGGAATTGTGCCTGCAGATGTACTTGGTAAGTCAATGCTGTGTCCCACACAAAGTCATGTCTAGTCTGCAAAGGGGGTAAGAATGTGTGCCCCCTTGCTTGATTATATACCACATGACCATGGTGTTGTCTGTCTTTATCAGTAGTTGTCCTGGATGTAGTAGGTCCTTGAAGGTTGTCAGGGCATTGTGAACAGCTAGCATCTCTTTTCGATTGATATGTAGATGCATTTGGTTGGAGGTCCATGTGCCCTGAATGCATCTTCCTGCCATGTGGGCCCCCCAGGCATAATCATCCGTTGTTAGTGTCTGCCTCGCTGCGAGTAATCTGAATGGCTGTCCCTTGTTTTGGTGACAAGCCTTTGCCCACCATCGAAACTCCTGTTGCTGGCACGGAATGAGTAATCATAGTTTCCAGGCTGTGGCAATGTTGAGTCCAAACACTTTACGTACCACTGAAGTTCCCTCATATGCAGTCTTGCACATGGAATTAGTAGAATACAGGATGCCATGAAGCCCAAAACCTGCAGAATTTTCCTTGCAGATAACTGGGTCTTTGTTGCCAACATTTTGAAACAGGTAGTCAGTTGCCTTTGTCTGGCCTGAGATAAGCCATCTGGGAAGTTGTATTTAAGCTTGCACCCAGGAATATTATATCTCTTGTGAGGGTACTAGTTTTGATTTCTTTTCGTTGACTGTGTACCCTAGGCATGTTAGAAGTCTCTTCACAAACGCCAGATGCTGTAGAAGAATGTCCTTGTTCTCTGCTTGAATTAGACAGTCGTCCAAGTAAGGATATATTTGTATTCCTTTTTGTCTGCAGAATGCAATTACTTGTGCCAGGCACTTTGTAAAGACCCTGGGCGCAGTAGATAAGCCAAAGGGCAGTGCAGAGAATTGGTAATGCATTGAGCCAGCCTTGAATCTGAGGCATCTTCCGCATATTTGTCTGATTGGGATATGCAGGTATGCCTCTTTTAGGTCTAAAGTCACAAGCCAAGCGTTCTTGCCCAGCATGAGCAGAAGCTGCTGCAAAGTCAACATCTTGAATTTTGGTACATCCAGGAATGTATTCAGAATAGATAGGTCCAGTATTGGCCTCCAGGCCTTCTCCTTTGTAGGTACCAAGAACAGTCTTGAGTAAAATCCTTGTCCCTGCTCTTGCTCTGGTACTTGTTGAATGGCTCCCATGTCCATGAGGGATGAAACTTGTTTTGTGCCTCTGTCCATTGATTCTTTGGCAGATCTGGCCAGCCGTTTGCCTTTGGCAGAGTATGGAAGTGGAACTTGTAGCCTTGTGACACGATATTTAGAACCCACTTGTCCTGGGTTATAATGTGCCAATTTTGTGAAAAAAGTGCTAATTTTCCCCCTAAGGGTGCTGCCAGAAGACAAGTGCTTGGTGCAGGCAGGGGGAAGTCATTGGAACTGTTTCCTGAATGGTTGTGATTTGTCTTCTCCAACTTTGGAAGTAGAAGCACCCCATTGCTTTGACCTGTATGAACCTTGAACCTGGGATCTGCCTCTAGGGCGTCTGGATCTGCCCCTTTGAGGTCTGTCCGACACAGGAAAGGACCAATTCTTTGTTGGCCAGTGTCTACTAAACGTAGGTGGCTGTACTTGCAAAATATCTTTGACCGTCTGCATAGAGTTAGCTTTGTCCTCCATTTTCTTTAACACCTATTCTGCCTTAACACCGAACAAGGTATCATGCTTTAAAGGTGCATCTAATAATTTAACTTTGACATGATCAGGCTGATTTTGTTCCTTTAACCAAGCATGCCTCCTAATTACAGAGCCCGTAACTTTGGCCCTGCAGGAGGCCTTCAAAGAATCAAAACCACATTGCAAAGTATTCTTTCCAACTTGTTCAGCTGCATGCAATACATCCTGCATTTCCTTGTTTTCTGCACATTCAGAGTTTGACAACATTTTCTGTTGAGCAATGCCATGACATGTTGCTGATATTTGAGGATATGAAACTGACAGTTTAAGGCCTTTATAGCCAAGGTAGCAGGTGTGTAAACCTTTTTCCCCATCTATCAAGAGCCCTAGAATCTCTGTCAGAGGGGGTAGGGTTTTTTGCAGCGGAAGCCTTAACCCCTTTGGGACCCTGAGAAATAGTTTCTGGGTCTGCAGCAGGGTTTTTAAAAAGGAATTTATGAGAGTCAGGAACCCTGTAATATCTGTCAGGCTTAACAGGAGCAGGAGGTAAGGAGTTAGGGGTAAGACTAGACTCTGGAAACACATAATCTACAATGTCTAACACAGGTGGAATGGCTAGAGGCCTATGTTGAGGTAGTAAAAGGAAATCCCTGAGCCTCTTTTTAGATTCAGAAAATCTTGGCTCTCCCAGTGGAAATGCTCCCTCATGGTATGCAAGGTTTCCCCAAAAGACATAAGACAGAGCCCCTCACTATCACTCTTCAAGAGGAACTTTGATGAGTGGATGGGTAACAGAAAGTTCACACCGGGGATCACACCAACAGCACTACTTGATAGGGGCCAAGGGTACTAGCTGCTAGTACAAGGGTCTAGGGAACTACTAAAGGGGCAGTGAATACCGCACAAAGTGGCTGGGCTAATATATGCCTTTGGGCAGATAGCCCAGTACCAACCTATGAACCTAAAAAAGAACCTGAAGGTATGGATTCTTCAGCATCAGAATCCTCAAAGGGGGAAGAGAGTATTACTGATCAGAAGAGGAATCAGAAGAAATGGAAACCTTATCTGAAGATTCATAGTCAGTTTCTTGCCTAGGTCTTTTATCAGGGGGTGGATGGGAACCCCTGATCAAGGTAATCAAATCTTCGGCCATTTTGAGCATCTGTTTTTTGGGCATAGAGACCTGACCATGTGGCTCTTGAGTTTGCTTCTTTGCTTTAGGAGATACTTCAGACTTTGCCTTTGATGCTGAAGTCAGTTTAATGTAAAGATGTTTAGGTCTGAATACACCCTCAGAAGCCAGTGCCTGCTCAGTGGCTCCGGACCCATCTGAAGGAATAGTCTCCGAGGTTCCAATACCTTGAGTTTCCAGCAGCATGGCCGACTCCATGTGGGAGTCGGTAGCGGCCTGTGACACTAAAGTAGTGGGCGTCAGGGGCTGCGAAAGCCCCTGACAGAACCGGCAACTGGCTTAAGAGAAGCTTCGTTGGTTTTGGGCCTCGGTTGTCTCTCTCTTTCCTTTTCTTTGCATTTTTTCGGACGACTATCCAACGACATTTCTGGATAATTAAACCGGCGTCCAAAATAGTTTAAAGCAAAATCATACTTATGCTTAATAGTGAGTTGGTTAAATCTAGCACAAAACCGACAACCAGAAACATTGTGATCAGGGCCTAGGCAAGGAATACAGTAAGAATGAAAATCCTTATGAGGTATTTGCTTTCCATGAGAAATACAATTATTTACTTTTTCTGACATCGGTCTGGAGCAAGAAAAAAAGTTTCCCCAATGGGGTACTTAGCTTTTTTGAAGTCTTCAGATCTGAAACTCGAACACGAAAATCTCAGGAGTCAGCTGACCGGCACTTGCGAACTGCTTCTGCTTCGGGCACCGCGCGGCAAGAAAGACTAAAGAAAATGGCATCGGCTGCATCTTTTATACCCCTGACGACCTGATGTCAGAGAAGGTGCAACAGTGACCGATGGAGGACCCAAGACTTTGGAATTCAGGCCGAATGAGGGCAACCTGCCAGCAGGATTACCCAAATGTAACGACTGCAACAGTGAAACACAAAGAACATCAATTATTACCCAAGTGAAAGTGAGAAAAAATGATGCTTACATCCTCTGCACAAACCACAATGTCATTAAGGTGTAAATTGTTTCATGGAAATTTATGCACAAAGCTTTTATACCTCATAAAATAGAACAGATGTCATAAAATAGAACAGATGTCTAAAAAGAAAGTTGGTTGTTGGAGATGTGGGTTAAATGTTACAGCTGAATGGCAACATAAGATTTGTGAATGTAGTATAATTAAACCATTCTGGAATGATGTTGGTTCTTTTTTTACAGGCTTTATTCAATGATAATTTCATGTTAAACAAATCACTAATCTTGTATAACACCCCAATTCCTGCATGTGTTAAGAAAATTGACTACTCTGTTCTTTGGACCCTTTTAACAATTGCAAGGAAAGTGATAAAAAAAATTGGTAAAGCACTTCTACTCCAACAATGAAAGATTTTTCTAAAATTGCAACTGAAACCTGTCAACTAGAGTTTAAAGAAAAGAAACACTAGAATAACCTCTTCTTTAAATTTGTGGATGAAACTCAAGAAAATGCTGAAGAAATGGACATTAAACCAGTCATGATATATAAATGTGTTAAATACGTGATTTTTTTTACTTATGTAAGTATACACCTTGTAAATAGCTGTTTTTTGTTTTTTTAATTAATAATTACTAACTTATATATCGATGCAATTTATATATATATATATATATATATATATATATATATATATATATATATATACACACACACACACACACACACACACACACACACACACACACACACACACACACACACACTGTAAAGAATTATAAGTAAATAACAAAAAGTATCATAATAAAAATAATTAGAAAAAAGAAGGTTAGGACACCTGCCACCAGTAATTTCAGCTCGATGAGACCAGCAAAAGCTCTTCCTGCAAGTGGACTTAAGTCTGAGACTCTTGTATGCATCCACAGATCAGCTTTATTACACTGACAGTCTGAAGAGCTATCCTTTGCTATTAGACTTAAAAATATTAAACCTAAGAGGGTTTGCATTTAAAACTTCTAAGAAAAAATTGCTTCCCTGCAAGGGACATGAATTTTGCTTTGAAATATCTGACTCTCATTCACAAATGATCTTCCTTTCCTTAAGGGATAGTGCTGCTGATAGCAGTCATTTTGGCCAAAAGAGTAGTTGAACTGAAAACAGTTAGGTGCTCTTCTCATACTAACTTTTCCAAAAGTACAGGGGGACTCTTGTCTACTAAAACATCTGTTAAAACTGAAGTGGTGTATAACACAACTTAAGTGAAAGACCCACATTATTTTATGGTAAAACACAAAATTCAGTTGTGAAGTTGTGGATCAAGGACAAAGAATACCACTAAGTCTGACCATTGTTTGTCTACGTTCTGCAGAGTAAATCAGGGGTGCCTATGAATAAACAGATCATTTCCAACTGACTGGCTACCTGGCTATCTGCAGTAGGTTCTGTTATTGATCTGTTAACAAGTCCAGTGAGTGTGTAATCAAAGATCATGTTTATCTAAATAAAGCAGCCAAACAGCTGAAAGTCATTTAGTGGGATTTGTAATGCTGTGACCTAAAGTACAGTTGTGTAAGTTGAACTGACCTTAACAGCAGATGTTTGAATATTCACTGCTGCAGTAAATTTAGTTATATGGGCTACATCCTCCCAAGGATAAGACAGCCAGTCAGCTTCAAAAGCTTCAGGGCACCTTCTATGCACCCAAACTGTTAGGCAGCTTGAAATGAACTGACGCCCAAGTTTGTGTGCAAAACCCTTCAGAACGTTGCTGCCAGCAGACAAAGGGAGGCTGAGCCCTGAAAAGACAATGCTAGGAACAACAAAAAGTAAACGTTCACACCCTGGCATAAAAAACACACCAAAAAACAAAGGGGATGGAGGGAGGAGGCGGCTAGTGCAGCACTGATCATTCAAACATCTACTGTTATGGTAAATTCATCAACTTACACAACTGTACCAAGTTAAACATAGTGATCACTGCTGCAGTAACCTTAACTACATGGTTAGATTTCTACATTTGGGAGGTTGAAGGAGAAGAGTCCAGAAGCCCAGTGACAATGGTCCTAGCAACACTTGATCTGGACCTAGAGACAGAATTAAACTTATTGTGGTTTGTACAGAGGGCCAAGTAGCAGCTTGTAGAATACTTCTAGAATCCACCCCTTAGAAAAAGCCATAGATGAAGCCAATGCCATGTTAGAGGGGGCCTTGACCCTGCCTGGAATAGATTTGTCATGGTGAGTATAACTATTGCCTTAGACAACCATTTGGAAAAAGTCTAATTGACACAAGTTGCCCATTCGTCTTACCTTCACAAGAAATGAACAATTGCTCCCAAGATCTGAAAGTTTTAGTTCTGTCAAGATAGTACCAAAGTTGTCTGTGGACATCAAAGTATGGAGAATCTTTTCTCCCCCAATTTTAGGCTGGGGTAAGAAAACGGGGAAGTTTGGCTTAATGCAAACCCGGATACCACTTTAGGGATAAAAAGGATTAGTTCTCAAAGAAACCCTGTGCCTACGGAAAATGAAATAGGGTTGACTCACCATAACAGCTTGCAACTCAGATATACTTCTTGCAGAGGTCAAAGCAACAAGTACAACTGTTTTCCATGTTAAGAACCTCAAGTCAGCTAGATTAGCTGGTTCAAATGGAGCAAGTGTTCGCTTCCTTAGTACAAAATTAAGACCCAAAGGAGGGGCCATTGGTTTTCTTGGAGTCATCTTATGCAAGACCCATTTCAAGAACATTTTGACATAAGAATGCATTGAAAGAGGAGGATCCATGGTCAGACAGGCCAAAATATACGATAAATGAACTTTGATATAGAAATAAGAAAGACCATAGAAAAATAAAAAAAATGTAAAATCAGAGAACTAGCCCTGAAAGGGTTGTGGTTATGTTGTTGATCCAACTAGAAAACCTCTTCCATTTGCTAATATATGGTTTTCTAGTACAAGATTTTCTTGCCTCCATTAGTACCTGCTGCATGTCCTCAGTAAACAGGTGCCTAAAAAGAATTAAGACCCTATCATCCAGGCAGTCAACATGTCGGAGTGCAAACGCCCATCTTCTTGTGTGAGTAGAGCTTGTCTGTGAGAAAGCTCGTGGTAATTGTCCCTGGCCATTTCCAAAATAAGGGAGAACCACAGTTGTCTGAGCTAGAAGGGAGTCACCACAATGATATTTAGGAATTCCTTCTGAATCTTCAGAAGCACACTAGATATTACTGGAAAGGATGGAAAAGCATAAAGGAACACTCACATTTCAGGAAAAGAAAAGGCATCTGTCGGAGTCCTGGAACAGAATCTTGTCATTTGATTGTTCAGAGAGGAGGCAACGAAGTCTACCCGAGGAACTCAACACAAACGGATCAAATCTAGGAAGACACCCCTGTTCTAGTTTCCATTTGTGAGGGTCTGTCCTGGCACTGCTCAACTTGTCTGGCACACAGTTTTGCTCTGATGGAATGTAGGATGCCTGTACAGAGTGACATTTTGCTGTGAAGCTATATCCCAAGCTAACATGTTTAATCTGAAAAGAGGGAATGACCTGGTTCTCCCTTGCATGTAGATGTATCACATTACCGTGGTATTACCTATAACCACTTGAAGACGTCCTGGGGACCAAAGATGGTTCAGAGTGTTTAGTGCCTTCATCAAGACAAGTACTTCTTTGATATTTATGTGCTATCATCTGTCCATTTATTTTTCCCTCATGAAACTACTAATTGCTCCCCAAGTAAAGTCTGAACTCTTTGTGGTGATGGATTGCTTTGCAGCAGGGAGGGAGAAAGGGGGACCTGGATTTAAGGATATCTGTTTTCTCCAGCAACAGATTTCTCATCTGACAGTACTGGGATGTGAAAATATAAAGGATTTTGATGCTGGGACCAAATGGATTTCAGAAACCAATGGAACCTTTCTCATGTGGAGTCCTGCCAGAAGATTCTCGGGGACCCAAAATCCTGAAGTATTCCCTCACAGTGTTTGATGTCTGAGTGAAAAACCTTTGAAAAAGATATAAATAAAAATCTTCTTTTTCCTGTGGAAGAAAAGCTCTTTGAACCGAGGTGTCTAGTTGACATCCCAGAAACACAATCCTGGGTGAGAGAGTCAAGAAAGACTTCTGAATGTTCTCTTGGTATCCCAGTTTGTGCAAGAGATCCCTCTCCCAAGAGAGACTCTCCTGACACTTTGAAAAACACTCTGCAAAGATAAGCAAGTCACCTAACTATGGAAAAATGTGGAAACCCTGCAGCCTGCAAGGAGCTATAACTGGAGCCATACACTTTGTGAACACTCTTGGTGAAATGGATAGTCCAAAGGGTAAAGAGAACTGATAATGTAATCCAGACAGAAATGTCTGAAATCTGGATGAATGGGATGTGATAATAAGCATCTTTTTTAAGTCTAGTGTGACCAGGAAACTTGAAAGAGGAAGAAGAGGTAAAAGGTTGACATCATGCTGAATTTGGGTGTCATCACAAACGGGTTTAAGAAAGAAAGATCCAGAACTGGTGTCCAAGCATTTTCTTCCTTTGGCACAAGGAACATCCTTGAATAAAAACCCTTTCCTACCTGGTAAGGAGAAACTGGCTCCATCACTCCTTGGAACAGCATACAATGAAAAACAGGTGGAAATAAAAAAAAAAAAAAAAAAAGTGGCTGATCTGGAGGATGATGAATGACTCCCTGGAAAGGAGGAATTTTATTCCACTGTCATCTGTAACCTTGACTAATGATTTTCAAAACCCATTTGTCTGAAACAATCTGCCGCCAAAGAGAAAAAGAGAGATTCAGAGTTTCTGGAAGAAAAAATGGGTCGGAGTGGGAGGAGATCACAAGGTCTCTTGAACAGTCGTTCAGAGTTGTTGATTCATAGATTCATAGATTAGTACTAGGCTAACTGCCCTTGTGAGCCATTTTAAACCTAGCCAATTATCCCTTGTGAGACTCAAACCCTGTACCTTGTGTCTGTAAGGCAAACACCTTAACCATTAGGCCATCCTCCTTGGTTTTGGGAGGATCGAGACTTGTTTTTGGACCCCCTTGCCATTTCTTCTTAAATATCGGTTTACCTGAAATTTATTAAGACTGTTTATTCTTTTTTTTTTTGCTAAAACTGAAACAGGAGATAGAAACAACATTCCTAAAACTTCCACAATTTGTCAGAACAGACTTTAACATATAAGCCGAACAATTCAAAATTCTGAAAAATCAAAGTTGCAGAAGTATACTCTTCTTTCCCATACCCATCAATAATTTTCCCATCCTTATCAGAGAAAGTAGGATTGGAATTAACTAAGTGCTTAGCAGCAATGGGATCAACTCAAGCTAAAGCTGCTGGGTTACGTTTGGAAATAAGTGTATAAAAATGTAAAATAAAAGACTTAGGAAGTTATGCACCCTATGTGCCTTTTTAGGTGCAACTGGCCGACTCTCAGGAAAACTGCAGGCAGCAACACACAAATCCTCTAAAGCAGACAGAACATGAGGAATGGGTATAGGAGGAAAAATTAGATAATCTGTATTACTAATGGCAGCAGCCGTTTCCCCAGGGAAAGGCACATCATTCCGAGACAAAAGGGAAACTTTCCCTGTTCCCTCTCCAGGACCGTCAAGAATGACTTTCCCTTGCCCACTACAGGCATCCCAACAGGCACAGCCCATAGTTGCAGCAGGTGCTACACCACAGGGATCTGGGGTTAAGGAGGAGTGTTCTAAGGTACAACAAATGGTCATAACAGTCACCTACTTGCGGCTGAGGCAAACTGCTAGCTTGCTGTGGTGGCAAAGGCTACTTGCTTAACCTTTTCTTTTTTGGTTGAAAGACCAACGGAGGTGCCGGTCATGGTTATAGTCTAGATGAAAATGGTGCCTATTTCACAGGGAAGATCAGCAGCAAATGTCAATAAACACCAACAGTTAGTTTTTGAAAAGAAAAACACAGTAAAAAACACTTCAAAAACACTATGCCAGTAAGATAAAATAAAAATAAACAATTTCTCCAGAGAGAAAAAAATGTTTTCAGTTACTTTGCACTATTTTTAAAATGAAATAATAAACTAGTGCTCTGTTTAAATGTATGTTACAGTCTCGAGACGGTCCATTAAAACACAACACTCCTAGCTTTAATATAACTTTCCTGAAGAGGAAAGTAATAAAATATTATCAAAATAAAGAAAATGGAAGTTTTTCCCCCAAAGGGAACTTATCTGCCCAGCAAAATGAAAGAACAAGATAACAATCCATCATTGAAAGTCTCAGTGGATCGTAGTCTTCAGCGGCTTTACAGATCCTAAGGGCTTTGCACTCGGACTTGGGTTTTACTCAGCTCAGCTTGAGCTGTCTTAACAATTTGGGCATGTGGAAGTTGTCCTGAAGCTTTAGAAGCTGGCCAGCTGTCATATCCTTGGCAAAGATTTTAAGGGGCTTTCATTACTACAGTACTGAAGATAATGCTGGTGGGGGCCTCCCATGATGTATCTGTATAACTGGGAATTCTAACAAAGAGTAAAGTGCACCTCCCTGACAAGTACAACTCTGAATGAGCAAAATTTCAAGAATGCAAACAGCATTCAAAAATAAAAAATAAACATGCAAATACACAAGACAGTTTTGTAAGGGGCAAGCCCTCCGCACACCTTCACCCTGGCCAATAGTATATATGAACCCTGAGGTC
The DNA here is from genome assembly GCF_019279795.1 of Protopterus annectens. NCBI lineage: Eukaryota > Metazoa > Chordata > Ceratodontiformes > Protopteridae > Protopterus > Protopterus annectens. The sequence continues at coordinate 141,946,711 of NC_056730.1, forward strand.
ATGTCACCATGGGGAAATTCCTGGTACACAGGCAATTCAACCTTCCACGGGAAACGTCAGGGAGCTGCGTAACTGTGATCCCCCAAATGAGTGTCAGTCACTACTGATTTACAGGCAAGCCTAGCCCACATAAAATGTAAATACTGCAGAGACAAAAATAAATTATAAAATACAGTTATAAGAGGCAGTGACTTCATCACTGTTTTCTGCATCAGCTCCTCCCCTTCACTCTTTTTGGTTGGTCTGTTACTGCAGTTTACTGTTAGGTTTTACACTAACTTGTCCTGGTCTTTCTTCAGTTGCTTGATGACATTAATGATGCAGGACTATGACACAATAAAGGATAGTCCTACTTGGACTGTGTATAAACTGAGGGCAGAGACACAGAAAAAAGGATGAGGGAGCAATATTTGCAACGGTACAAGAAGCTATAGTCTGCCTACAGTGAGTGGAACATGGACAGTATGGCAGGATACCAACTGAGCCATACAAGTTGTAAAAAATTAGTTGCTACAGAAGTTGTACTGTCTCAGTTGCATCACAAAGATGGCAATACTTGAACTGATTTGACTTCTATTTGTTAGGACTGCCTTATTAAATTTCTCTAACTAAGGAACCCAAGTTGAGGTTAAGAAGTGGTCTTTGGCCCAGTCTACCTAAACTGTTAAATACAAAAAAAAAAAAAAAAAAAAAAAAAAAAAACCTAAAATAATATCTGAGGTAGACACTTTTGTACGTGCTGCAATGACAGAGGTGGGAGTAGAGAATCTACTTGCAGCTATATGTACAAGTCAGGCTTAACATATTTGAAAATCTGATCTATGCTCCTCTCCTACAATTCTTTGGGCAGTCGCTGCCTCCTAGGGACCCAAAGTGGTTAATGGGGGGTGGGGGTGGAATTTGATTTGTAGGGTTTATTCTGAAATGTAAATACTGCAGAAAGAGACGATTTTTTGTTTATATACTGTAATGTGACTACCTTACACAAATATATACACTAACTACTAAAAATAAATATCAGAAAATAAAAATATAATATATGCAGTGTTCTCAGGAGAGCTGTGTGTTTGCCTTCGGTACAGTTCTGCATAACTGTTGTGTTTCATTTTACTTAGCATGTTGCCATTCTTCTCCATATTTGAAACGCTTTGCATGTGCAGGTATGGTTTTCTACTGATCTTTTTAATGACAAATGACATAAGTCAGCACAAGAGTGCCACCCAGTGGAAAGCTATATATTATGTGATTTATTTTTTCCTTAGGAAATTTACCGTAGAACTGCATCGTGTTTTAACATTTGCAATCACTCGTATATAGATCCAAGTTGCACTTCAAAATGTACCGGGATGAGTTTTGTTTTATGTGGATGCAGAGTCTGTTCCAGGGTAGTGGTACCCTCTGTGAGATACACCTGCCACTCCAAACCATTCTGTTGATGTTGCAAAAGAGGTTTGGATCCCTAGGCTGACTATTTCTGATGCCATTTGACATGCTGATGTGCATTATATCCATCAGTACTGGGTCAGAGGATGATCTATTACACAGAGTATAGTGACAGAGCTTTGAGTCGGTCTAAGAAGGACATACTGTTTAGGCCTTGTACCATTTTAGTAAAGTATGTCTGTGGGCATTCTAGTTGTTGCATGTATCTGGATAGATACATGCCAAAAGGGGCATTACACTTAATGACTGGTCTAACGAGGACTGGGTATTCGGGAACCATGACATCTCTAGATCTAGATGCAACCCCTTTGTTTCTAAGCTGCACATTACAGAAGGACTTTAAGTCAGTGGGCACATGCAGGTTGAAAGTTAAGTTACTGTCCGCACAAGTTTCCAAATACTGAACAACTGGGTCAACTTTTAGGGGAGTATCATAAATGTGGTAGTTTCCCAGGGTAGACTACTTTCCAAAAAATATGATAATGCATTTTTGGCATTTAATTTCTGTCCAGTATTCTGGCACCAGTTTTTTTAGGGGGAATTCAATGGCTACTCCTAAATTGCTGTCATATGCAAATTTAGCCAGCCTTAAAACATTTTGTCATTGACTTTTACTTGAGAGAAATAGATACCAAACGGGAGAGGTCCCAGAACTGAACCCAGGGACTCGACTGGTGACTGGTTTCTTTGTGGAGGTAGCTTCCCCTATTCTGATCCCTTGCATCCTATCTGTGAGCTGGTTGGCAAGCCAGCAGGTGACACAGGTTTATTCAGCTGTTCTACTACACCTGAGTGAGGGATTGTATAAAAGCTTTGACTAGGGTGAGGTAGGTATGCAGTGTGCACTGGTTTACCTTTTTCCACTACTTTGGTGACCTTTTCAAAAATGGCCACCAGTACAGTAAGCACAACCTGCCCTTGACAAATCTAAACTGATATGGTCCAGTATTTGGAGGTTTCCTATGTTCCTATTAATTAGTTCCACGATAAATCTTTCCATGGCTTTCCTCATATGGCTGGGTAGGCTTATGGGTCTGTGGAAGGTCCTCTCTTACGCCGGGAAATGGCAGCAGCTATCCTCCATTCTCTTGGTACAAACCCTGTAAGGAGGCTTTGGTTGAGCAGTGTTAGGGATTGGCTAAATCATGTTTCATGGCACTTAAGATGCATCTAGGGATATTGCCGGGACCCATCAATGCAGTATTTTTAGCTTTTGAGAGCATTTTTAGGACTTGGCCTTGTGTGACAGCTGGAGCGAGTCGATTTCAGGTAGATCTTGTTGGATAGGCAGAGGGGAGAGAGGGGTAAAGTCTAAGCTGAAGTTATCAGCCTGCAAGTTTGCTATAGCTTCATCCTCACTGTAGGTGACATCGTTCAGAATAAGCTCAGCACATTGCTGCATTCTGCTTCTGAGATTACAAGCATAACTAAAAAGGTCTAGTGATTGTCTTTGACTTGGGTGCCTAGTTTAGCCTCAAACTTGGCTTTGAAGGATTTTAATCAGCTCCTTGTTTATTTCAGTGTTTCAGTGACAAGGGCTCTAACATTCTGGGAAATGCTCCTTAGTCAAAAATCTCTTTCTTTTATTGTAAAGCTTGTTGATATTATGGTTCCAACAAAGGGGGGGGGGGGTTGTTTCTGGTGCTTGCCCTGCTGTTGTTCCTACTGGGTATTGCTGCACCTACGCATCTGTTTACAAGCTGGTATAGTTTGGTGGAAATGGTGTTTGGTGGCGATTTGAAGCTTGCCAGTGTATCACCAAGGGGTACGTTTTTTGTCTTGAACAAATTTCTAAAGGTACATTGGGCGGAAGGGGTCTCTGGTTTCAAATTTATTAAGAAGAATACCGGTTTGAAATTTATTAAGAAGGACACTGACAACTTAAGTGATGAAGACATGCAAGGGACTGTACAAGATGCCCTCATGCTAGTAAGGACAAAATCCAAGATGTTGCTCCCCTTAGTGAGTACTCCCAACTTACTCTACTGTGTTTGTACTGACAAAGTCCACGAATCTCTGTGCTTGTGCACAAGTGGTGGTACAGGTTTTCTAATCTATAGCTGGATAGTTTAGAGCACCTAAGAAAATGGTTTTGGCTTTTAAAACTGACTGACTCCAGTTTCTGTAGAGAGGCAATGCTGCTTTCTTGGGTCAGAGAGGGAGTTCTATAGTTAGCTAATGTATGGCACTGGGGATTTTTGATAATTACTTGGACAAGAAGAAGCTGTAGTGCATCATCTGCTTTAATCAGCCACCTCTAACACCCCATGCAGTACCTGCGGCAAAATGTTGGCCCTCAAAATGCTAAGTGCCAACAAGCAAAAAAAAAACAAAAAAACACACACACAGTAGAAGACTGAATTTTGAAAATTGAGCTTCTCCTTTAAATACTCCTGAACTTATATATACCAGTGTCCGAGATTGCCATGCCTCAGAAATGGAATCTCGGATTTAGTAAATGTAAGTCTGATCTTTTGATTATGAAGTCTCTGTATTTCAGGACTTGTTTTGGCAGGCCTTGACATTTCAAATGGTTATTGTAGTTGGTCTAAACATAGGTCCACAGGTATATAGATATTTACTATGCTAATGACCACAAAAGCCTATTTAAACCTAGACATGCATCCCAAATGTCTGACACATTCTGGTACCCTTGATAAGTGTAAGCAGGGGCTTGGTAGGTGAAACATTTACAAGCAGGGGCCTGGGAGATTAACCATTTACAGGCTGCCTGTGTCCATTAGAGACAGAGGTGCCAAGCCAGGGATGAATTTCCTATAATACAGGGATAGGGCCTTGAGGCAGTCTGCATAGGACATTTTACTTACGCCCTGTATTTTTTTAGTGAGCAGCCTCTGCGGATGTTCCATTTGTTGGATATACCTGGTTAAGTACACACTAAAGGGGCACGGTGCTCAATGAAAGGTCTGATGAATGCTGATTATAGTAGAACAATGACTTCCCTGGACCTAGATGCCATACCTTTGTTTATAAGTTGCGCAGCATAGAATCATTTCCTCCCTACTGTAGAAATGTGACAGTCAAAGACTAGATTACTGGTTATGTGTTTCCCCAAGTCCCTGACTAATGGGTCAACTCTAAGACGGTGTGTTGTCAATAAGATAGTTACCCTACCCATTCATGTCAAAGCTCCTCATTGGCCCAAGAAAAATTGTGATGACTGGATGGGAAATAGAAAATTCACCCCGGGGATAATTTTCTTGGGTGGCGAAAGCAAGGGAACCTTTTTGGCTAGGCTTATATAGGCCCCAGGGCAGATAGCCTAGTACCGCCTATGAACCAGGGGGTGGATAACTCCCCAAAGGATACTATTATGCATTTCTTGCCACTTAGTTCTAGTCCATGGCTCTGATACAGGTAATGTGTCTGTGTCAGCCCCTCTTGGAGAACATTTATGTCTGTGTGGGATTCAATGACAGCTCCTAATTTGCAATCATCTGCAAATTTAGTCAGCCAGAGACCACTGACATTGGCATTGACTTCAAAGTAAATGCCAAAAAGCAGTGGTCCAAGACTGATCCTTCAGAGACTCCACTTGTGACTGGTCTCTTTGTAGAGGTGGACACCCTAGTTTTAACTTCCTGGGCCCTGTCTGTGAGCCAGTTGGCTATCCTACCGGGTGACATATAGGTTTGTACTTCACCTCTTGAGTTTTGTCAACAATGTCCAGTGGGGTATTGTGTCAAATGCCTTAGTCAGGTCAAGGTAGGGAGTGTGAACCACTTTGCCCTCCATCCATTGCTTTGGTGACCTTCTCAAAGAAGTCCACCAGGTTGAGTAGGCATGTCCTGCCCTTGATGAAACCAAACTGGGTTGGGTCCAGTGTCTGGAGGTTTGGTATATCATTACTGATCATTTCCATGATAATTCTTTACATGGCTTTGCACATAAGACTAGTGAAAGGCATTACAGCCCTGCACAGATGCAGTACTCTTGGATATTTTAAAACCACGTCTAAGCCACTACACAGATGTCTACGACCTGCAGGATGAAAGGGGATTGAGTTTCTTGTTTAGGATCCCATTATTGATCAGCAACACCTTCATATTTTTCTTTGCTTTCTTCATTCTGTTGGTAGTTTGATTGAACTGTCATTGCCTAAATAGGCACTACGGGGTGGATAATGTCTTTGCCAATAATCAAAACCCTAAGGGGGACTGATGCAGGCCATCACTGGTGAAGCAGAGTGGTTTGTCAATCATATCCTTCCAGGCTAACAAACATCAGATCCCCCTTGAATGACACCAAAAACAATGCCAATTACTGAAGTTAACTATTTTTGTTCATATTGCAGCATCATCCCTGGTGAAGGTAGAATGCTGCTCAATGCTAAGCTCATACCTGCCTGGGACACAGTCTGAGAGCTCCATCACGTCTCTCTTCATATAGTCCAAAGAGGCACATGTCAAGTCACGGATACCCACATGTACTATGACGTTATACTGGTACTTGTTCAAGAACTTGAGTGTGTGTGTAATCTGATGGATAGTGGCACCATGTAATCTAATTGATCCTGGCACCAGAGAAGCACAGCCATAACTCTTTCATTGCTTACCCTAGCAAGGGATACACTGCATGTCTTACAATACAGTCATCTATTACTAAAATATTTAGCTGGGTAGATGCCTGTCTTAGAGGCTCAGTATCGGTGACTTTGGAACTCCTTATGCTATGTGAGGAACTAGGCTTAACGTGCTGAGTGTACTTTGTGCCCGTGTTGCTTTTTGGAGGACTTCCAGGTTTAGGTAATTTAAGCTTTAGAACCTCAGCATATGATGGCTTATGTGCACTGTGATGACTTTGGGTTGGTGTGATGTGTGGTGTACTGCTGATGATTTTGATATCAGTGTTTACTGTGTGTTGAGGTTTTTGCCTCCAAGGACAGTATGTATCTCTCTCACATGCAGTGTTATTATGTTTGAGCAGTAGATGATAGTCAGACAGCATGACACAATTCCCACACTGTCTCAAGATACCCATCTCAGTCAAACTGGCTACAGAATTCCAAATCCAGCCCAACAAAAAGATGAAGCAATAAAGCTCTGAGAGGACAAACTTGGATCAAAAGTTTAATACACAGACACCATTAACGCTCGCAAAAATACATTTTCGTTTGACATACACCATCAGATGCAGGCTTTATTGCTTCACCTTTTTGTTGGTCTGGATTTGGAATTCTTGGTGAACTTTTAGCCCACTTGGTAGTTATTTTGATTTACTAGTGTTTTCTTTGCTGCCATGGATGGTGAAACGAGCAGAGAGGCTATGGAAAGTAACTGCAAGGAGGAGCTGGGCCAAGCCAGGAAGTTGATTGGCCAGCTCACCCAGTTGATTGACTTACTTACACCCCTCAGCCAATCGATGGTGGAGCTGGTGTCTACTATACATGAGGGGAGGAACCAGGAAGTGCTTGGCAACCTTGGAGCAAAACGGCGGGGGAAAAAACAGCTTCTGAAGGAAACGGGGATCACAGGGAAGCTGCCTGGAGAGGAAAAGGCTCAGACAGCAATGATTTTTGTTTCAACCAAACCCCCAGGATATTTAGACCGACTGAGGGGGGGGGGGAGGGGGTCTAATGAAAACAGAGTATCACCTGCTTCATCTGGAAGAGAAACGAAATGCAGATTCCAGAAGTAAAGATGTGCAGGCTGATTTTAATGAATTGCTCCAGGTTAGTTTTTCTTCCAACTAACAGAACTGTGGCTATGGGGCCTGAAACAGACACTTAAAAACTTATTACACAAACTGGAAAGACTTATTTTCAAAATGCAAAAGCACTGACCTACAGAATAGTTATTTGAAAGAATGTATTTATCAAACTATAGTGCCTAAGGGACGTATAATTTGGAAGTATCCTAATAATGTGGTTCCAGGCAGTGTTTTTCACCAGGATTTAATAAAAATATTTAACAGATGTGGGCTTGATGTACTAAACTGTATTACTGAAGAGAAAAGTAGAGTGAAGAGGAAATTAATGAGTGAAATTGAGATTGTGAATGAAAGTATTAAAAAAGATTTAATGTTCACTATTCCTGCTGAAAAGGAAAAATATCATAGCATTCAAAAGGAAGTGGATGGTCAATATAATGATTTGATAAATAGCCACTATTTTTGGGATCCCCAAGATACACAAAAATGGGAAGGACCCCCCCCCCCCACACTGAGGCCCATTGTCTCTGCGGACGAGTCCAAGACATTGCCTCTAGTGAAGTATGTGGATAGCAAGTTAAAGGGCTTATGGTTAGAAAAAAAAGAGCATTCTAAATGACTCCTGGGACTTAAAGGTGTCTGAGTCAGGAGAAATACAATGAAGGCTGAACTTTTCTTACCATTGACATAGTGGATTTGTTTTCCTCTATACCTCATAGGGAAGGTTTGAATGTACTAGAAGAAATTATTTATGAAGAAAATTACTTGTCCCTGGATGAAAAAGTGGTTGTTATGCAGCTTTTGGACCTGGTCCTGAGATACAATTTTGTGTGTTTTAAAGGTGAATTTTTTCACCAGATACAGGGTGTAGCAATGGGTGCAGCTTGTGCCCCCACTTATGCGAATCTAGTTTTGGCCAGGTGGGAGGATAAGTATGTAGTGTATTCCGTCTACAAGGAGAAATGGATTCTCTACAAGAGATTTCTGAATGATGTAGTGATTTTGTGGGTGGCCCCAGAAAGTGAAGTGACTTACTTTATAGAATAACTTAACTATAGTACTATTTTCTTAGAATTCACCTACAAAACCAGTAAGGCCACTTTACAATATCTGGATGTGGAAATATACAAGTGCGACAATGCGTTTAAATCCAAGGTTTTCAGAAAACCAAACATATTCCAATTCCTGTCTGCACTTTGACAGTGCTCATCCTAAGCATTACAAGAAAAATATTGTCAAAGGACAATATATATGGGGCTCTAGGATGACATCCAAAAATGAGGACTTTGAGAAGGAAATGGAATTGTTAAGAAAAATGTTTAAATCTAGGAATTATCTGGATCATTTGTTGCTTGAAGTAGAAAATTAGGTTTTGAAAGGTCTCCAAACGAAAATCGGCAGCCAAAAACAACCCACTTGCTGCCTGCTCACAGTAAAAATCAGCTGGTCCAAACGAGCAATAATAAAATCCAGAACTGCTGTTTTTGGCTGCTGATTTTCGTTTGGAGACTGTTTTGGTGCAATCCGCTGTTTTTCAGGTTTTGAAAGGTAGAATGGAGAAATACCAACCTATCCTAGACAAAAGGGATGTTAAGGTCACAAAAATTGTTAATACAGGCTTGGTGAAAATTTTTGATAGGGCTTTAATATTGGAATTCAATGCTAGGTCCACCATGGTAAGGGGTATTATTAACAATGAATGGGATAGATTTGTAGCCCTAACGGAGTTGGACAAAGTAAAAAAGGAAAGCATTAAAATTGTCTACAAAAACTCTAGGAATCTGAAAAATCTTTTGGAAAGTAACTTTGATTATGGGGTTACAAGGAATAAAAAGAGGAAAGGAACGTTTAAATGTGGGAACAATGAGAAGATGTATTTGCAATGTAGAAATAGGCTCTTGGAAAGCAAGGAATTTACAAACTGTGACAGTAGCGGGCTTGTCTATTTGGCCAAGTGTCAGCTCTGTGATGCATTTTACATAAATAAAATGGAACGAAAGTTAAGAAAAAGAATATATGAACACACATATGATGTGTCAAATAAAAAAGACACTAATGCCTTGTACAAGCATAGCCTAGAGTGTGATAGTGCCCATTACTTATTTTTCACCTTGGAGAAGGTGGATAAAAATCCTCGAGGGGGGCTATGGGAAGAAACTACTGAATACAAGGAGCTATGGTGGCAGATCACCTTGGAAGCTAATAAAAAGCCTGGATTGAATGACCACATTTCCATAAGCTCCCTCTTGGAAACTTCAGCCAAATTGTAATTAGATTTGATTGTGGTACAGCTGAGACAATATACATTGTGGTCCTTGATGTAATTTATTGGTTATATGCTGTTTAAATCTTTATTCTAAAAATGTTTTTAAAGCAATATTTTTTTTTATTCACCTTGAGACTGTGTTCACATTCACTTTGGGATTATGTTTATTCAAGTGCGTTGCAATGTTTAAACAATCCACAAGATGGAGGCATTTTTCCAGATAAATATTTAAATGTATTTTAAATCAATTTAACATTTTTTACATTCACATATAGTTAAAAATGTATTTTAAATAGGTTTTAAATTAATGTGTTATTTGTTGGATGTTTTATGTTTTTATTCAGTAAAACAAATAACCTATAACCAGTTTTGGTTCCTAAATGCCAGGTATAAATATGTTTTTCAGCTTAGGTTGTAACAGTTAATTCATTAATTGGTTCACTTTTCAGTGGTTGATATGCAAGAGAAATAGTATATATAGGAATTTTATTCAAGCCTGCATCTGATGAAGTGTATGTCAAATGAAAACGTATTTTTGTGAGCGTTAATGGTGTCTATGTATTAAACTTTTGAACCAAGTTTGTCCTCTCAGAGCTTTATTGCTTCACTTTTTTGTTGGGCTGGATTTGGAATTCTTGGTGAACTTTTAGCCCACTTGGTAGTTATTTTGATAAACTGGTTACAGAAATTGTTCACAAGTGTGTACTAGGCTAATGGCCCTGGAGCCTTTACAAGCCTAGGCCATAGGATTACCCTGACATCATGTCACCTGACCTTAGTTTCCAGTGCCTCTGTCGAGTAAAGCCACTGGAGTGATCCCTGCTGGAGAAATGTTGGTCCATAATTTTGACAGGGATGACTATAACTGCTTGGAGTTAGGTTTGCTTAGGATAATATTTGGGTGGACTTTCTCCTAAGGCACGGGGAAATGCCTTTTATCTTTGTCTAGGATGTACTGCAGCTCATGGTGTCTATTTGTGGTTGGTAGGGATTATTTGAGCCACAGACATGGATTTCTAGGGTTATATAAATTTTGCAGATCTCTTACAGGAAAATAAGCTTTGTACTATAGAGGATGTCCAGCAGCAGTTGTGTGCCGAGTGCAGTGCATCCCAGCTTTTTTTTTTTTGCTTCCCTTTTTTGATAAAGTGCGCTTTTCTCACAGTTCATAGCTTTCCATGCTTCTCAGTCTTAAACAAAAGATCCTGGGTGACACAGCTCTATGCAAGTTATAGCAGCCAAGCTAGAAGGGGATCTAAACAAATGAAGCCAATAGTGGAACTCTGTGACTTCAGAACCTGTAGCAAATCATAGTCGACAGTGCATACGACTCTGAGCTACAGGTCAATGAACACCAGACAGGTCAGAACTACAAAAAAGTTTAGCTTTTACAGTGGTGACAGGGAAAAACTATAATTAGCGTATGAACAGTAAGGAACAGCAGGAAGAGGACTACTTAATGTATTAGGGGAGCTGAAAGGGCTGTGACAATGTAGCAGACACAATTAAAAGGGCAAACAGTAGCAAACAAACAGAAAGGCACTGCAATGCAACTTTAAGTAGGCAAATGACAGTAGAACACAAGACTCTAGTAGAACGCTAGAATGTAAACAGTTATAGAGGCACAGAAGCAGACAATCCTGCAGTAAAATCACAATACTAACACTACTGTAATCCAAACTACAGTCTAAGGCACCAGACCAGGCAGAGACGTACCAGTAACACTGCTTATGGAAAAATGTAGCAATAAATTACTAAATTAAATGCAAATGAAACTGCAAGATCAACGTCTCATTCTGACTTCAAATTCAGTCAACTTTTACAAATAATTGTACACTACACTTCTGTCTCCATATGTAACATACAAATGATGCTCAAATCTTGAAGCAATTCACAATTCTCCCACAAATGCACATGAAGCTACAAGACGAACATCCCATCTAGTTACTTTTGACAGAAAATGAGACAAGCAGTAGAAAATGAAAAATAAAAGTATCAAAATGTAGGCAACTGTAAATACAGCTTTAATGTGTAATAAGGGCCAGAAAATATATGAAAAGGAAGCTAACTCAAGCTTTAACAATCTAAGAGAGGGCCTTCACAGCTAGATCTGTCAGTGCCCTGTAAAATGAAAAGAGGAGGCGGCTGGGAGGAGTTTCCAAGGCCAAATATAAAGGAGATGACACTGGAGGGAGCTTCAAGTCAGATATACAATAGAGATGAGCAGCTCAAAAGACAAGAAATATTTAATCAACCTAACGTTCTGAGCAATATCATTCAAAAGCAACACTTGGATATAAATGCTTTTGTATAAAATACTCATTCACACGTGCATATATATGCAGGGGCATGTGTATAATATAATGTGACACAACTCAAGAAAAAATGGGAAGCTTTTATTCTGAAACAGCAGTAATGTAACATATGTGTACATATCTTTAAGAGACTGGCAACTTTAATCTATATCAGACTTCCCAAATGTTCATCAAGAGGTGTGGTATTGTGCAAATATCATTCATTCTGAATGCTAACGATGGTAGTCTTGTGCAATGCGTCTGTCTCATTACATGTATGTTTCTAAATACCACATGTTAATACGAAGCCCAGCAAGGAGAAATGAAAACTGTGGACTTAGTATAACAACATATCTGGCAGAGCAACCCATTCTCCATAACAGGACAGATATTAGGATATATTTTGGAACAGAAGAGTTTGCCAAGTACCCTCTCCCCATCCCATAATGAAACATGGTTCCACATCTCTACAAATCTTCTGTATGAAGCACAAAGGCATCCAAGGTTTTAATGAAATGAGAAAGACTCATGAACAACTATGCTGGATGTGTGGAAAGGTGGGGAGATATGCTATCGAATATCAACCGGTTACTTGTAAATCTAATCTACTGTGATGGTTAAGTTCCTAACTCCTTTCAAGTAAAGGAGGGTGCTACCTTCATAAAAGCAGAACAGAGTCTCAATCTCATGGATAGTCATCCTTTAAGGAATATACAATACTCAATTACAATGGCCCTGAAGAAGACCTGGCCATCACATCCAACTTACAGTGCCTTACAAAACTGTAAACAGTAGACCAAGTAAATGCAGCACAGAAAACATCCAGTGCTGCATTTCATAAAGACCGTGCAAGCAGAACCTGCACTAGTGGAATAAGCCTTTGTTGATGTAGCAAAAGACCCGTTACATCTATTGTGGCAAAACTGTATACAGTCAAACATCTTGCTAAAATTATTTAGAAACTTACTGCACACGCTTTCTCTGGGAAAAGGAGATACATTTCTGTCTTTGTATACAGCTTGTCCTGAAAATGTAAAAATCTCCATTTTATGGTACTTGTACATAGAACAGAGAATGTCTGAGAGAACACATGGCATACAACAGGGAGTACTGTGAAATGTGACACTGTCCCACTAACAAATCAGATATGAAGGATTCACAAACAGTGCATGCATTTCAGAAATTCCCCTTGACAGACATAAGAAATTCCTTCTGTGAAAGTTATTTCAAATCATCTGTAGCAAACGTTCTGAAGGGTTAAGTTCAGTTTCTCAGTCATCTGTAGCAAACGTTTTGAAGGCAAGTTCAGTTTCTCAATCATAAATCAAGTCCTATGGCAGCACAGAGTCATGTAGGGGGGTCTAAGAAAAAAAAGTACCCTTCAAGAAGGCTTTGCAAATCTTTAGTGGTACCACTGACAAAGGACTGAACCCAACATGTAAATAAAAATGTCTGCTAACTGCACTTTAAATGTATGAATAATTCACTAGAAATGTAATACTTCAGACAAATAATCGAGAATGGGTGGAACACTGGTTGAGAAGAGATCAGATGTTTTAACTATGTTCCATAAAGAGAAACAACTCCACTCATCTCTCTATTTTTTCTATTTTTCAAGTGTTAACTCCTGACAGGATTAAGCAATTTGAACCACGTAAGAAGAGAAAAAGAGGGCACTGGTGGTTAGAATAATTGCAGAAGCCATGGAGTACACCTGAGGTGATTAATATCTGGATGAATTTTGGCTGCAAGACAAGACAGCAGCATTTTGGCGACAGAAAAACTTTGGGTTTCTCCAAATGTTGAAGTAAAAGTAGTCCGAGTCAAATTTGTTGAAGCCAGTATGGCACAGGATGCAAAGAGGTCACTAGATTTGTCCCACTTTCCAAAAAACTCCACAACCAGAAAGTTACTGAGGGACCACTCATCAGACATAAACGATGGCCATGTCTATCCACTACAGAACTAGCCTACCCTGGGATGTGGTTTGCCAACAAAGAGTACCCTATCTGAATGGCTTATTCACATACCTTCCAAGGCTTTTAGACATCAGCAGCAAGAACCATATTCTCATGTGTGTGATGTAATAAATCACTCCCCATGCTGTCATAACAGATTGGCATGAGTTTCCTTAGTGCATGACTTCAACAGACCAAGTGGATTAGGAGGACTGTCCTCATCTCCAGATGATATCTATGGTAGATCTGGAGGACATCCAGAGACTCTGAACTATCTTTCCCACTGAAATGATGCCCAACCCTAAGGCTCATACATCTTAAGGTAACCGCTGCTGTGGCAGTGTACAACAAAAAAAAAATAGTTCCTACTGTAGGATTTTCTACCCCATCCACCTTAGAAGGTATTACTTGCATGTCCCAGAAATGTGACCTTGGTTTAGGTCTACGTTTTATGTATGGGACCACTATTCCTTGACTGCAGCAACTTCATGCTGCCATAAGATTTTTTTTTTTTTTGCTTTGCTTTTCAGGAGGTCCTGCTCATTGGCTCTACTATATTTACCTAACTGGCCCATTCAATCAAGCTGGCACAGGCCACTCACTCCAATTCTTCCCATCTGGTCTCTCTACTGCACTTTGGACAAGAAAAGGAGGAGGATGATGAAGGGAAGAAACTATGGGAAAAGTTAAGACTTGGGAAAGGGAAGAATGTGGCAAAGAAAGATGGAAAGAGGAAAAAAAGAATCACAACTGAGAAGGGATGGACCAAGCTGAGGCAGATCCTCTAGAGGAACTAAAAAGGTGAAGCAACAGTGAAAGACAGAAGGAATATGAATGAATTAGGGAACAACTTATGGGAAGAAAGTGGAAGAAATATAAGAACAGAGAAAGTGCTGAGAAAAATAGGGCAGAACATAAGAATACAGGAGGCAGTGACTGCTAAGGGAAAGGAAAACTACAAAAAATGGGCTGTTGGAAAGGAAAAGGGCACAGTGAATTAATCTATAGAATGAGGAAAGGAAGAAGCTAAGGAAAAGCTGGGAAGAGAGCAAGAGATAGGTGGAAAGCCACAGACGAGGAGTTGGAAAAGGGCTCAGAGATTTTAACCAGGAGATGGGATACCCATCAGAGAATATTACACACACGAATAGCCAATAAAAAGAAAAAGGCAGGTAGAGGAATAAGTGTGGGAGATGTAGCACAGAAAAGGTGGGAATAATACACAAGTTCTGGGAATGTACGTATGGCAAGAGAGAAAAAAAAAAAGGAATGGGAAAAGATATAGGAGAAAACCTCCAAAACAGCCACCTTCCTAGACAATCCATTACTTTCAATACCTTCCCTGGGGGAGGGGTGATGGACAGCTAAGATCTGGGAAGTGACAAGCCATTTTAGGAGCTGCAACAAAAACAACAGTGTTAGACCTGGAAGAATCTGACTAAATGCCTCACTCTTATGGACTGAAGGATGCAGGCTTTCCCCAAAGCTAATTTGGTGGCATCCTTCAGGACGTCATCTAAGGAAGATGCCATCTAGAGGGATTGCAGGGTAAACCTTTTGAATCCTCATCTGCAGGGGAGATGGTTAACAGGCCACCCTTTTGATGCATTAATTCTAAGCATTCACCTTGTGTCAAGGGCACTGTAGGACAGCCAGATCCCCTATCATCATCATCATCTGCAGTGGGAAGCCCCATAGGGGAGTGTAAGCTAGGTGCTTGTATACAGCCTTCCCAAGTTTCTCTTGAGGTGAGGAGTCTAAAAAAGGAGACAGAGAGGCTCCAGTGGGGTTGCAGTCCCTGGTCTGCTGCTGAGCAACAGGTGGCAAGGACAACAGCTCAGCCAGCTTTGAAGTTGAAGGGTGCAGCCTCAACGAGAACAACTGTAGTCTTGTTTGCCGATTCAAAACTAGTGTCACGTCAAGTACAACAACAACATTGAGGGAATCAACCCCCAAAAAATCCCAGGCCAAGTGGACTAGGTCAGACATTGACAAAGAACTGATCCGACTTCTGGCACTGGCACCTATACAGCATCAACAGACCTTGTGTCAGAATAACCATCCTCAAGGACAGTGCCAGCATCCTCAGATCCAAGGTTAACTGAAAGTCCTCTGGCACTACTAAGCAACCAGAAGACGACCAGAGGACTAATAACACTGCAAAGGACTCTATGGTTCTGACAAAAGATACATGGTATGAGTACTAGAACACCATGCCTCACTCCTAATCATGGCTTCTGTCAATCTGTCACAATCTATCTCAGCTGACAGTAAGCAGTTCTTGGTTTAGCCATTCTCTAAGACTTTAGGGCAAGGATATAATGTGAGGGAGATGCATGGGCAATATGGTGCCATGCACTTCCTTGTCCTCTCTCTCCTCTAACAACCCAAAATTCCCTTCACCTCTCAACCCCCGGCCTACACCAGAGTGCACAGCAGCAGGGATGTGACAACCATCCTGCATGTCAGGCACTATGAGGTAGTGGGCAGACAGGGACAACCATACCTCCGTTAATAAGTAATAAGATGTGTACCATGAATATGAACATTCTGCATGATGATGTGCAAATCATCATATATCCACAGGGTTTGTCTTAGTATGCAAAAGACTGTGACAGAGTTGTTTCCGGCAAACTGTATGAACTATACCTGGCTACTGCTAAGTTGCTCTAATATAGCTAAATAAATCAATAACGTGACAGTAAAACATATCACAGGTCATAGGAGGTTACTAGGCTACTGACCCGGAGGTCATTTCAAGCCTAGCCGTTTCATCCCAGTATAATATCATAGATACTCTAGTCAATACCAAAAATTGTATTTAGTAAAGACTGCCCATGTCCAGGAGGGTTGTGGGACATGGGCAGGAACATTCCAGTCCCTCTGGAACAGGACAGCACTCCTGCTGAAAAAAAACAGAAGACCACTTCAGAACAACTACATCACACATCAATTAAATGTCCAGCAAATGCTTGCGTAACAAGGGAAATAACAGGGTAGTGAGCAGTCCTGCACATTTACAATACACTTCAAAGGCGGCCTGCTCTGTGACCTCTTCTCACATTGGCTTATTTGGTCAGGATGATTCCTCTTCAGGTTATTGAACTGGTGCAGGCTGCTCAACAGAGCAGCTTATGCCAGTGACAGCTGATGCTACCCTGGCATGACAGTGCTACACATCTGTTTTACATTGCAGAAACTCATAACAGCCCTCAATGCGGTGCGCACACTGGCTATTATACAGCAAGAAAAAAAATATCTTATTTTCTATGGATTACCACCTAGGAGCCCTGCTACCATTAGTGTCCTTGGAGGTCACTATCCAGAGAAATATGGTGGCCCTTTCATGGTCACTCATGCTGCTGCTGTTCAAGACATTATGTGAAATATCGGGCACCATCTTGTAACTTGTGTGTGCAACCCATCACTGTGCCACTATTTCATGTGAAAATACATGGCATGGCATCATGATGTCAGTTTGTCAGCTCTAGTATGAATAGAGAGTGTGCAAGCATCATAGTGCATACATTTGTGAATATTTTTGTTGTTCAGAGCCTCTACAAGTCAGACTACTATAACATATTTCCCACTGACCCATCCAGACATAATAAATGGACTTTGCTAGTACTCATAACAGTTCACAAAGCTGACTGAGCCTCTTAGGTTCATAGCACAGGTGAACTGCATGATGACTTAAATGCATGGTTCAGGAACATTCATTCAAATAAAGCTCATTGACATAAAGACCACTCTAACAACCTCAAAACTGCAAAACAGTAGTAGCTATGTTTATGTTGACCTCACTGTGCTAACAAAGACTGCTGGACAGCAAACTGTAGAGCTCTTATTTACAAGGTATACAGTGGTTACTACAAGCAAATCATGCTTAAAAAGAGGCAAATGAAGGTCACGTGGTACTCATTTTACTTCTTCTCTATTACCGGTGCATAAATTGTGTTGTTTGAGAACATTTGTAACGATGTCATACTGTACTGGGTCTAGTTAATATGCATACATGTCACAACAGTGCAATTGTGTGGGGGACAGTAATCATGGTTATGATGTACTGCAGTGGCAAGGAAAGTAAACAAGATGCATCA
Source organism: Protopterus annectens (assembly GCF_019279795.1). NCBI lineage: Eukaryota > Metazoa > Chordata > Ceratodontiformes > Protopteridae > Protopterus > Protopterus annectens. The sequence continues at coordinate 141,964,442 of NC_056730.1, forward strand.
GGTTACATAAAATACAATTCTGAGATTTATGTCTTATATTCTTCAGATAACACAGCCCAACATGCAAGTCAAGGACTGTGCATTTCACCCAATGAATGCTGATATCCAAACACTGGGAGGTGTTCTGCATGCTGGCAATTATTACATCTACAGCTATTGCACTGATGCTGTGGTGCTCTGCATGGGAGGGCAACCTCCTAGTGTTTATTATACTGTGCGAGTCCTGTAAGTACTACATGTTTTAATGCCGAGACTGACACAGGAGCTGTGATTGTAGTACTGTGGGTTGTGTGCACTGGTGGTGGTGAGACCCATGTAACACAACACCAAGCATATAGTAACCCTATATTCAACATTCCTCCAGGGCAGTACTGCTTCACTAGCAAGTCCACATGCCCATAATTCCCCTTCATATGAACTGCAGATGGGGGAGGCATCTGCTGTAGTAGTTTGGGGGCAGAAGCATACAGTATCAGTTGGTCATTACACATTTAGGTCATGGAAGCAGTGTGGTTTCCTCAGTAACCATGCGTCTAGCCTCAATCAGGAATCACTGTAGGGAATGTGTAATTGGCCTGTGTAGCAAACTGGATCATCTCTTCCTACATCTGTGCCTGGGTGTTCTGTGCCTGGCCTGTGCTACTTCCTTTGGTGTGGGAGGGGGAGGCCTAAACACATACCCATGTACTGGGACAGCAGTGTACAGTAACAGATGAATGCATTCACAATTTATGATATATATATATATATATATATATATATATATATATATATATATATATATATATATATATTACTGTTTGTGACCTCTGGAGCTTTTAGTACAATCTTGTGTCTAGAGACGCCTAGCTGTTTCTTCATGGGAGGGAGATTCAGTCTGGTCTGATCTAGCTAGAGCCGTGCATTTTACTTGTTGCTGTACTTGAAAAACACTAGCATAGAGCTGAATATCTATTACTGTTTGTGACTTTTGGTTTTTGCAGTACAATCCTTTGTCTACAGAGGCCTAGCTGTTTCTTCATGAGGAGGGTGATTCAGTCTGGTCTGATCTAGCTAGTGCTGTGCATTTTACTTGTTGCTGTACTTGAAAAACACTAGCATAGAGCTGAATATCTATTACTGTTTGTGACCTTTGGAACTTGTAGTGCAATCTTTTCTCTAGGGAGGTCTAGCTGTTTCTTCGTGGGAGGGGAATTCAGTCTGGTCTGATCTGGGTGGAGATATTACACAGGGCTCTGTTTTTGACTGGATAATTTGTCTGGTTCATGTTTCTCTGCCTTAAATAGCCAGTGTTTAAACAAGTTTATACTTGTTTGCTCAAAACTGCAGTGAGTTAGGCCTTCTGCCCTTGCTCTGTTGTTGTATGCTGTGAGACTACAAAAGAAAAAGTACTTATTTTCAACCATTTTCTGCACTTCTGATTAAAAGAATATTTGCTGCATATCTGTTTAAACTGTACAACTGTTTTTTAGGCCTATCGAATTCAATCCTTACCTCTGTTTTGGGCTTGTATGCCACCCACCCAAGCAAGTGTTGTGTTTGTTTTAAAGCTTGGTGGCTTCTGAGTTGCCTGACTATTATAAATCTGATATTGGACACTCCCCAGCTCCATTACATCAGCTCATTCTACTGAGCACAGTGAGATCAGTTGTGAAGGCCCACCCTTTAGCTTCTTAACCTTGAATTATCTTCTGTCTTCTCACTTTCTAAAAAAAAAAAATATGTGCCTCTTCCCACTTCATTTTGCTGCTTGTGCTTAAGTGTTTAATTGCATTTAGCTTGCTGCATTTGTCACTGCTTGTCAGTAGCTTTATACCTTATTTGAACTGTTTTTTACTGTTGTGATGCGAGCTAATTTATCACATTTGCACTGTTTTAAAGTAAATTACTAACTACATTTAATTACTGGTTAACTGTATTTTTTCATACTGCGAGCTCTGTTTTTTGTCTAAGTGTTTAATCTGTGGTTTTTAAATCAGTTTTACTGTGTTCTTAACCCTTAAATTGAGTAGCATAGTCTGATACAAGTTTGCTGCATCCAGAGCTGCAGCTGCACTGTTTTAACCCTTTGTGAGGTATTCCAGCTATAAATTTTCCTTAGTAGCACTTGTGTGATCACCTAGTAGTGCTACTCTTAGACCTTCCACCATTTACCCTCTTAGCTCTCTTTGGCCTCTCTCCCTCAGTTTCTGACAAATATGGATGGACAATTCCTTATGCTTTCTCCTGCCAGTCTGGCTGATATGGGCATCCTGAGACAGTGTAGCACCTGCCTCGTACAAGGACAACCCTCTACTACTACCACCTAGGAACACAATTTGTGAGAGATACAATTACATTAAGAACCTACAGTCAATATTCTCTCCCTTGCAAGCCAGTATATCTGGTACTGAGAAGGTCGTCAACACAAACACCAAGGCTCAAACACCACCCACACCTATACAACACACACCCAAATATGCGGAGGTCCTCAACAAAAATATACCCAAACAAGAGAGACTTCTGAGGCAAAAACACACACAAACACCACTGCCCACTACACCACATATAGTCCACACACCTGTGTCTCACAGCCACCAAGGCCTACACATAAACCCAACATATTAGTCATAGGAGACTACATTGTGAGGCACACAGAAGTGCCCCTCACCAGGCTGGATAGGGAGAAAGTCACACTTAGTGGTTTGTCAGTTGCCAGAATCTGCCATATCACCCATGCACTCAAGTCTCTCAACAACAGGTACTGTTATGACTCTGTCATAGTCCATGTTGGTGTGAATGATTTGAGACGTACATCCCTTGACTATATGAAGAGACACATGATCGAGCTCACTGAGTGTGTGCCCCAGGCAGGTATGTTCCTAGCCTTAAGCAGCATTCTACCGTCATCCAGAATGATGTCTCAATACAAACAGAAAATGATTGACTAACTGGCTTATTTTCTGGTGTCATTCCAAGGGGATCCAGTACCAGACAGCCTGGGAAGACATGATTGACAAACCACAATGCTTTGCCAGAGATGGCCTGCATCTGTCTCCCTTGGGCTTCAGGCTCCTGGCAAAGGCTCTTGTCTCCCCCATAGTGCCATTTTTAGGCAATGCCATGAGGTCAAAACTACCAACATGAAAATGTCATCAAAACGCAACTTAAACGTCATGTTGCTAAATGCTAGGAATCTAAATATGAAACTCACTGCAAGCATTCTTAACCCTGGAAGATGCTGAAATTTGTGCAGTCACAGAAACCTGGTTCAAAGCTGCAGAGAGCACCCCAGCCATACCAGGTTACTCATCCTATCATACACTCAGACCCCAAACTGTGGTCAGCAAAGCAAAATGAGGTGGATTAGCAACATATATATATATATATATATATATATATATATATATATATAAATATATAAATGACATACACACCTCCAGGATGGTTAAACAGCAAGACTTACAGGAGACATTCCAGGTGCAGTTAACCATTGACAGGACCCCTATTCAAATCATAGCTAGCTACAGGCCCCCAGTTTTGACTCAAGATGCCCACTCCACCTATCCAGACCTCTTTGAATCTATTAAGAAAAACAAACAGTTACCCTGATCCTGGGCAACTTTAACTATTCAACCATAGATTGGAAGAACTACTCATGCCAAAACACAAATGCCCAGAGATTCCTCGATTTCGTCAATGCAAATGTCTTGGAGCAGCTGGTCAACACCCACACAAGAGATGAAAATATCTTGGTCTTGGTAGTAACCAACATGAGTAACCACTGCAGCATCGCCACACTATCATCCTCCCTGGTACGCTCTGACCACAAAGCAGTTAGGTAATGTAGGGTCAAACAAAAAAATTCTCCAAAGCTGATTACAACCTCCTGAGGAAAGGTATAAACAGCTTCACAGCCCCCTCCATAGAGATGGGCACATATGTCCAAACCTACACCAAAGTACTATATGAGCATTTATATAACTGCATGGAATCAGGAATACCCTAAAAGGTCAAAATCCTCCTCCTCAAGGAAGAGTAAACCTGTCTTGTGGACATCTGCAATAAATAAACTCTATAATAAAAGGAAAATAATTGCTGTCCAGGACCAAGATGGAGCGAGTGCCTAATTAAAAGCAATCTCTCCTTAGCCTGAAGAAGCAAATAAAAGCACTAGTGAAAGTCCAAACTGGCCACATCTACTAAAGACCATCACAAGGCTTTCTTCTCATGTGTCTGCAATATCAAAGGAAGCACCCAGATCTACTCAGAACTGGTGGTCAAGGGCACCACATACACAAAAGCCGTACATACAGCCAACCTGCTGGCAGACAGGTTCAGTGAAAACTTCACCCCTCTGTCACCCCCATCAGTAAATCAGGATATCCCCAGCACCTGCAGCCCTCCCCTTATCTCTAGGGAAAAAAAGTCATCACTGCCCTCTCATAAGCAAAAAATACAGCCTCCATGACACCCGATAGCATCCCAGGCTGCATCCTACATGAACTCGGGCAGGAACTTGCAACACCATTAAGCACCCTATTCAACCAATGCAGAGTACCGGCTTCGTCCTAGCCGAGTGTAGGAGAGCCACTGTCATCCCTCTGCACAAAGGTGGAGCAATCAGGGATCCAGTAAATTATAAACCCATCAGCCTAACTAGCCTGATCTGCAAGGCCATAGAGCGAATTATCATGGACCTCATTAACAAGGACATTGGCAACCTCCGAACACTCTATCCCACACGGTTTGGTTTCATCAAGGAAAGGTCATGCCTGTTAAGACTTCTTTGAGACAGGCACCAAAGCCACGGACGAGGGGAAGATGGTGCATACCCCCTACCTTGACCTGGCCAAAGCCTTTGATACTATTCCCCACTCGGGTATAACAGACAAACTCTATCAACTAGGCATCAATCCATATGAAACCAGATGGGTAGCAAACTGGCTCACTGACAGAGCCCACCTAGTCAAAATAGGCGAAGCCACCTGAAGCAGTCTACCTGTAATGAGCGGTGTACCCCAGGGTCAGTCTTAGGGCCTTTGTTGTTTGGGGCATACTATTCTGCAGTGCAGGCCAAAACTAGTGGGCTATGGCTGACCAAGTTTGCAGATGACTGCAAGCCTGGCGCCATCATCAGTTTCCGTAGTGATGTGGACACCCTCCAAGAGGGTCTCGCCTAAACAAATGACTGGTGCCAGAAACATGGCCTTAAACTGAATGTCAAAAATGCATCATCCTCCCCTTTGGGGAGAGTGACGTCCCCACAAATTATCACATTAATAACAAGGTCTTAAGCATGCAATCAGTCGTGAACGACTTGGACACCCAAGTTGATAGCAAACTGACTTGACCACTATATTGCCACAATTGTATGGAAAGCTTTCTGCATGGCCCATCTCATTAGTAAGGGTATTGCATCCAGGGACAAGGTGGTCATAACATCCCTGTATTCTTCTCTTACAAGACCTATTATTGAGTACAATGCCCCTTTCAGCATGTACCTCACAAAGCACATGCAGCAGCTGGAGAGACCAGAGTGGTTCCTCACCAGGAGAATCCAGGGACTCAAATATCTACCCTTCACAGACAGGCTAAAGGCCCTGTCCCTCTACTCAGTCTCTTACAAACTCATCAGAGGTGACCTCCATCTGGCATACAGAGCAATCTCAGACCCTGCCTTGATTGGGCTGATACATATCCGCAAGTCAAGCTCCACTCAAGTAACACATACACGCGACCTCAACCTGGTCTGTGACATCAATAGGATTTGTTGGCAGGACAGATTTGTGTCCCAGAGACTCCCCCTTCTGTGGAATAGACTCCCGCACCACGTCAAGCAAAATACCTCATTAACCCTTTTTAAGCACAACCTGGATAACTGGATGGGGAACAGAAAATACATCCCTGGGATTTCACCTGTGTCCCTGTTGGACAGGGGCATCGGGTGCTGACTTGTCAGAACAAAGGCTAAACTCTTGGCTAGGCTTGCAAGGGCCTAGCCTATTCCTGTGATCCTATGCGATTTCCAAAAATATCACACTATTATTATGAATGTTAATGCCATTTGTTGCAAAATCTCTAGAGGCTTGTTGAAATATTCTAAACAAGTTGAATGTACTCAGATATTAAATCTAAAGGGAAATGGCTACCACAGCAGAAAAAAGTTACAAACTATCCTATCAATGAAAGAACATTTTGGCATGCTGAGAACTGGTTTTCCCTGGTTGAGCATGGCTAACACATCAGAAAAGTTACAGACTATCCTATCACTGAAAGAACATTTCTGAAAAAAATAAATAAATAATGCTGAAGGAGCTGTTTTTCTCTGTAGGAGATAAGAATGCAGAGAAAGAAGGCCTCAATACAGAAAAAAAAGAATGTTTTCATCAAGGACACAGTTTTGAAACTCAAAGTGGTTGTAAAGACTTTTTGGTGAACAGTTTTGTAATCTGAGTCATCCGCAAAAGTGCAGTGTATCTGACAACTATATCTGTGTTATAAAAAAAATGTTTATAATCTCATAGTGCTTGGTCGGCTTGTTTTAATAAATCTGTCAGCAATTGCGAATATACAGCTGTACAGTTTGTCTGTGTGACATGCTGCTGTTAATTCAATTTAACAATGTGTAATAAGATGCAAAGGAAAAAGCTGTTATCCTCCAAAGTGTATACGGAGGCAGTATGTTTGCCTGTATAGTCCATGTACACATAGATAATAAGCTGTCCTACATAAAGTCATGTGAGTGAACAGTTTCCTTCTCAAGGTCCTTTGACACCGATACCCTGCATCAATGTAACACCCAGAGAAACGAAAAAAAAAAAAATTATACACACACACAATATATATATATATATATATATATATATATATATATATATATATATATATATATATATATGCATACACACACACACAAAGTAAATACTAGGAGAAGAAACAGTCAGGGAATTTTTATGGCTAGGCTTGTATAGGCCCTAGGGCTGACAGCCTAGTACCAACCTATGAACACACACACACACAAAAACACACACACAAAACACCTCCTCATACATGACAGCCGTACATGTGGGTACTGCCCCATATTTCTTGAGTTTAATACGGGTCTTGAAAACCCTAGCAACTTGCAGCTGTAGCTGCATAGAAGTATTCTGTATGTGGCATTTTTTTTTTTTTTACAATTCTAGGTCGTCATCCCTGAGTAACTTCTTCCAGGCCGATCCCTGAGTAATTTCTTTCAGGCCAAGTATGACTTCCTGCTACAGACACTAGGGGAGCATGGTTGGCAAATGCTCCCAGTAAGGCATGCCACACAATACAGCAACAGATGGCCATGGAAAGAGGCCTTTTGACAGAACCATCTATGACAGATCTTGACATCTACACTTTGGGGTCCAGATATTCTGACAGCCATGTTGGAAAAGTACACATCACTGCTGAGATGCACAGGACACTGCAGATGTTCATCGGCAATGCCCAAAAGGTAATGTTAATGCCGGCTTTACTTGTGCAATGAGGTATCATGCAACTGCCAGGAATAACTTCTATGGTTTACAGAAAAATCAGGACTACTGATCCAAGATTGCCTGATGAAAGTAGTTTAAACATTTGTCTTACGTAGTACAGTTTTACACGAGTAGTTTCACTGGCCTGCAGGTGGTGGTGATGAGATTATTCTTAGAATGAGAATTTTCTTTTCGCTGTTTCTAAAATTGCTGTGTTATTTGGATCCATCACTGTGAATACTGAACTGTCTTATGTTCAGGAATCATCTAGCTCTTATGATGATGGCAGTCAAATCCTGGCACAGTCGGTGGTTGAAATACTAATGGTAGACTCTAGCAATGTAATGGCTACATTTCCAGCTCCTATCACAGACACAACTCCTGTGCAATATACCCACCAGATCCTGGAAGCTATTAAGGTACAGGAAGAAGCAAACACATCTGTCTAGGTAGTGGCCACATATCCAGTAGCATGGTTCTCTATGACTGCTGAAAGCACCTTTGGTCAAGATAATGACCTCAGGGATCAGCATGCTGGTGGCTGAAAACACCATGGATCTCTACAGCAGCTATTTTGCACTTCTGAAGGGTAATAATATAGAGACAAGTAGATAGCAAAACAGCCACATCAGAGTTAGCCAGGCAGTACATGATCTGTATAAAGACCTGCAGAAATGCATGACCTGACCAGGTGTGACCATTATGGTACACGAGACAGGAGTCTGTCTGCAGCAGGTGCCTCTTTGCAGCTGTATATTATGGCCACTGCAATTCCCATGTGTAGTCTACCTCTATCTCAGAGAGGGATGCTCACCATGAAGAGGGGAGGGCAACATGGTGTAGGACTTGTAGTGTCACTACCTCCACACCACTATCCAGTGTGGAGGGTGATGTGGGCATGCACATTTGTGCAAGGAATATCCATAGCACAATCTGCTGCTTAAGCTCAGAGCATCCTGACTTCTGTGCATGTGTTCAGTGGATCACATCAGTGCCCCTTCCAGGACAGGACATCCCCATGGAAGGAGATATGTACATGTATAGCATACATCTCTTGTAGGTGCCCTGAACTGTTCAGCAGACCCCATATACACAGTGCTGAAACTTCTTCTGGTGCCATATCCCTACAACCACATACAAATGCATGCTCCCACACACTCACATTCCTGCACTGTCCACCACCACCCAGTCACATAACAGTGGAGATACCACCTCTTCCTTGGCCAAACTCTCCAGCTTTCTACAATCCCCCACCCATGCCTCATTCTCACACACATGTACTTGTGGACACAATCATTAATACTCAACTCAACACCCACCACTGCTGACATGCAGCATTCCAACTTGTGTATATGAAGAACAACTGAGCCCTGCCTTAAGTACTCTTGTTACTGGGATAGCCTGTATCTAATGCACAGTGTGTCAAGGCCATGCAGGTTACAGCATTGTATCATGATAGCTTTGCATGCATAATTTTTTACTGTTATGTGTACTACTTATTCTGTCTCATAGTTATGAGCCAGATCCTGCCTCTTAGCCATTGCTATGCACCTGTATCTGTCTGGCATAGTTGATCCCTGCTGCTAACTCCTCCACAGGCCCCTTATCAGGTATCTTCTTTATTGCTGACTCTATGACTTCCTCCTCCCAAATGACTCTGTGCTACTGTACCTGTTTTTGTAATAAATATGTGTAACACTGCACACACTCTGCAAACATTTAAATGCATGTCCAAGATTTATACTGCAGTGCACTATCAAACATCCAGATAGCAGAAATGGGCCTTTACTAGGCTTGCCACATGTTCGACAATGACTTGAGTCTGTGACAGGGCATTACTGTATGCAGTCTTTGCCATGATATGTGGGCTCCTAATTGGTTAGCCATGGCTCAAGGATATACCTTCCATTGCCAGTAAGATGGCCTTGTGTAACCCGCCCAACACAAACTACTGTTATAAACTGAATATGTGGCAGACACAGAACTCACAAGCACTTCCTGGGTAGCCTTATGACACACTGCATATCATTCTCCTTTGTATTCAAGACTGACAGCTGATGGATCTCCATACGGTTGAAACATCATAGTCTTTGCTCCCCTTGTAGGGCCTTTATTGCAATGTGAGTGCAGTCTACAGCTTCCTGTACCTCAGAGAAATAGGCTATTTCACAAAATGACCTGATAGTGTTGCTTCTCTTTTCTATGATGCATGGGAACAAAATATGCTCCCACCACATATGGTGTATCCTTGAGCCAGGTGCCTACGAACACCCATGTTCCCTGCTGTAAGTTGAAAGGTCCCTGTAGTTAGTATTCTGAAAGCCACACAACTTGGTGTCCATAGGGATAGCACTTCACACACCCCATTGGTTTGTAACAGAGGGAGACAAATCTCAACCAGCTCCTGCTTGCTGTCTCTATTTCTGTGACGTGGCGGGCATGGCATGTTAGATGCAGAAGGATGACTCTGTGTTGGTGAGCCTGATGATGTGCACCTGTGTGACTACCGGGAATAACAGCAGCCTCTTGCATATACATATTCACTAATGCTGTGGCTACCCTGTATGTTTTTGCAGTCTGTTTCTTGTAATTTCAGGATTTTACTGTGGTCAACAACTCTGGTGGTAGCATCTCTCTGCACAAAACATATACGTTTCTGAATCATTCTGCCACCCTCTTATGCATCTCCCATTCATAGGTAGGTACTAGGCTATTGGCCCTGGGGACTATACAAGCCCAGCCAAAAAGGTACCCTGGCTTTTGCCACCCAAGAAATTATTTTCCTGTGCCACTGTCGAGCAGAGCCACAGAGGTGATCCCCGGGGTGAATTTCCTATTTCCCATCCAATCTTCAAGATTTTTCTTGAAGAGTGCTAATAAGGAGCTTTGTTTGATATAGATAGGTAGTTTATTCCATACTATGGGAAGTCTCTGGGACAGGAATCTATCTCTCTGGCATGTTCTGTTTATTGTGGTGACAAGGTTTAAGTCCCTAGAGCGTGTAGCTCGGAGGGATTGGGATTTCTTTAAGTGGAGCATGTCCAACAGCTCTGGGTTTGACATAGCTTTGTATGTTAGGCAGAGATCATCTCTGAGTAGGCGATATGCGACGGAGTAAAGCTGGAGTTTTTTGAGACGGTCTGCGTAGGGCATCTGTTTGAGGCCGGTAATCCTCTTTGCGAGGTATTTCTGTGGCTTTTCCAGTTGTTGTAGATGTCTTGTGAGGTACATACCAAAAGGGGCGTTGTACTCTATAGTGGGTCTAATGAGTGATGAGTAGAAGGGAACAATGACCTCTTTTTTTCTGGATGAGAAACCTTTTGTAATGAGATGTGCCACATAGAAAGATTTCCTGACTACTGTGGCAATGTGATTATCAAAGGAGAGACTAGTATAGTACCGCCTATGTTGTAGTTCATGGGTACAGAGTTTTTACCAAAGGGGATGACAAAGCACTTTTTGGCATTGAGCTTGAGGCCATGGCTTTGACACCAGGCATCTGCCTCAGTGAGGTCCTTTTGTAGGATGTTCACATCGTTAGGAGTTTCGTTTATGGCTCCTAGTTTGCAGTCATCTGCGAACTTCGTTAGCCAAAGACCTTCTGTGTTGGCCTGTACTTCAGAGAAGTAGATAGCAAACAGGAGAGGACCCAGGACTGAACCCTGTGGTACTCCACTTGTCACTGGTCTGAAGTCGGATTTGGAGTCTGTCCTCATTGTACTCATGTTGCTCAGTTCCAAATCATTATACTCCCAATAGAATACTATGAAGGCTGTGGTATTTCACGGCCTTCCATTGTCACTCTCAGTCTACATCTGAATCTCTCCCACCCAGCGTGTGACAGTCTTCATGCAAAACCTGCAATCATAACATGAAAACTTTTTCTGAATTCCAAAGACTTATACTTCAAGTTTTACAAAATTCAAATTAACAATATGGAATATTTCCTCAGAAATAGGATAGTTTATTTATTTATTATTTATTAGCATTTCTTTACTGGGATAGTCCGACTGGGCATCAGTAGACCTTTTCAGAGGAGGCCCAGGGAGAAAATCTCCACAAGAATATTACAAAGTAAGACATAACCATTACAAATACAATATTCAATGAAATTTACAATAAAAAGTAGAAAGTAAACAGACCCTATACAAACATATATATGTTAAGCAGATACTATTAGAGAAGTGGAGGATTGACAGATAACATAGGTGCTGTAGAGCTAAATCCTGTTAGTGAAAAGATAATTATCATTATAGAGTTAAGGATTACTATTGAAGAGAGCTGCATTGTGAAAGTATTAGCTTTAAGAGTAATGTGGATGAACAGGGTTAATTAGCGAGGAGGAATGGTAAAACTAAAAACATGTACTGCTTGAGAGAGAAAAGGACTTAAATGAGGAAAAAACTTGAATTGGGTCAGTAAATATAACAGGAGAAACCAGTATTCACATGGTAAGCATATGTCCATTTTGTTGGTAGTAGTCAGTCAGGTGTGATGGTTAAGCTGTAGTAGGTTATTCATGGGCTGAGCAAGGGCAGAGCCATTTATCTAATACTGCTTAAATTCAGTTTCAAAGCTGAGTAGGGTACTAGCTGACCAGAATTCAAGTGGGATTGAATTCCAGATTTTTGTGATATAATTTGACTATAGGGAATCACCAGCTGAGTTTTTAGACTTGAGTATGGAGGATAAGTTTATTTTGTGAGGGAAGTGAATTTGTCCGAGAATAATGCTGAATAATTCCTGACAGGGTTGCATTTTTGTGGTTTATATACAATACTGTGGAGCTTGACTAAATGTGAGTAGGAGAGCTGGTGAAGGACTGCTAGCCATTTTAGTTGATGTATGGCAATGCACTCCTGGGTCTTATAAGGTCAGTTTGGTGCAAACACAGCAACTTATTGCACCTTTAGTCCAGTTTGCTTTAGTGTGGCATATAAATTGGTCTAGATTTTACACCCATATATTAGTGTTGGCAACAGGAAATTGGATGCAATAGGTTTCTTTTGGATGCTGTCATTGACGTACTGTAAAGTGTTCCCAATTTCTGGTGGGTCTTTATGGTGGTCTGTTGTATATGAAGACCATAGTTGAGGTTATAATCTATAGTGACTCCTAGTAATTTAGTGTGCCAGACAATCTGGAACTTTGTGTTACTTAGGGAGGTGATAGTCTAGAGGAGGAAGACTTCACTATGTGTTTTATGGAGGAATAGATATAAGTTTGTTTTACTTGGAATTAGAAGGATTGTCAGTTGCTGAGCAATGACTCAACTGAAGTGAAAGAGTACTGGGTTGTAAGTTAAAATTTGGATATATTTTGTGCACAGCAAATGAGGCTTGAGTTGTCAGTGTATTAGATTAGAGACATGGCTAGATGGAGGTTGTTTGTGAAGATATTAGGAAATACTGATAGATATTGTGTAAATTAAAATGCTTTTCCCCAATATACTGTGTGTACAGTGAAAGGAAATGTGCAAGGCCAAACAGCAGTTTTCAAAATAATATGCTTGCTTTCAAGAACAGTTATGTTCTGCTTAGATATTAGTAACATATAGCTGTGGGCAATATATGCAGACAGGTCGAGTGAAGCAAAGATGATGTGGAGAGACTTTTGTGAAGTCTTCAGATACAGCGAGAACCAAAAAAGGGCATGAAATAACCATGGACTTTTTCATGGCACAGACAGAAACCAGAAGAACAAGTCACAAGGACATTAAAAATAACATTGGTTGAAAAGAGTATATAAACTGGACAGTATGTTTCATTCTGTGGTGACGTCTTAGACTAAGTGTGCCTTAGTCTATTCATCTGTCTAGCTGTGTTACAACAGAATTGAAATAGCTCTGACAGAATTTACCGTTTGGCAAGAATTTGTTCTGAGACAAATACAGTATAACAGATACAGTAGTACGGAGTTTGTCTGGTCTTCTTCAGTGACATTTCTTCAAAGGCAAAATAAAGACCTCTGCTTGACATTTTCTTCAGTAAAGAAAGAAATATATTTTTTTCAAATACAAAACCTAGAATTGCTCTTTGTGGGACCCTGACAGTTTGCTAACAGTAAAAGTATAAAAATAATAAAGTACACACACTTGTATTGAATGCTGATTAAAGAACAATTATTCAGCAGACAAAAGTCATACGAAAAAGTGTCTTGAGATTTCAGCCAAGATTATGATCTTCTTACTAGTCAGTAATACTTTTGCGAGTTAACAAATTATAAATACTAAACTAAAAAAAAAAATATCACACTGTGTTTTGTGATTTGCATTGCTTCACATTTATTTTATGGCAATGGGGCAGAAGCTGTTCTTACGGTAGATAATGTGTTAAACTATGTTGAGAGACCTGGAATCTGTTTTCCTTTTTGTTATTGTTTGCTGCATTTGTACACACTGTTTAAAGTACAGTGTCCTAATTATGAAATGCAAAACAATCTGAAAAAGATGAGGCTTCAGATGTGTAAAGTTAAAGTAAAGATTATAAATGCAATTAAATTTAGGCCACAAAGATCAAATAACGTCAAACAAGAGAAAACAATAATGACTATAACAGGTACAAAAGTAAAAGTGGAGAAAGGAAATGATTTTTTTTTCTTTTTCTGTAAAACCGTGTCTTGGGCCATACTTCTGTATAAAATAGAAAATTAAATATGCAGAGCAAATGTAGATAACTAAAAATGGGTCAAGTCATCACAGTAAAAAGAAAAATTCAGTCCTCATGCAAAAAAATGTTGGCGCCTTCACAGTTGAGCAGTATGCTCAAATTTGTATATACAAAAGGGGCCACTGTATTCAATTATGGGTATGATAAGGAGGAATATAATGGTATAGATAACTTATTTAGAACTTGAAGATAAGTCCCTTAGAAATTACGTGGGACAGATAGAAGGATTTCCTGACTATGGTGGAAGCATAATAATCGCATGTGAGAGACAGTTGTCCAAATAAGTAGCCATGACTTTTATTCTAGATCTGACTGAAGAATGGGAACAGCTTTTGGGCTGGAAGCTTCTATGCTATACTTTTTTTGCATTTAACTTGACACTGTTTTCAGTACGACAGGTATGTACATATTTAAGCTCTTTTGCAGCAATTTAGTTTTAGTGACTGAGCAGATAACAGTGCCCGATTTGCAGTCATCAACATACTTTGTCAACCACACATCAAGGATATTGGCTTGGATGTCTGCAAAATAAATGCCAAACAGAAGAGGGCTCAACACTGATCCCTGTGGTACCCCACTAGTTACAATTTTACATTTAAAGAAAGCACTAGCAATCTTCACTACTTGGGGTCTGATGGATGCCCAGTTCCAATCCAGCGGACAGCATAGGGGTTAAATTAAGCTTGGTTACATTAACTTATCTAACTTCAGTAATACTAGCATTAACAGTGAACAAAACTATAGAGTTTAAATGCAAAAGTTGTAATACACAGTACTTCTACTATACCATCATATTAAATTAAAACACATTTTCTTTTTCAGCTTTAGAGTTCTGCAGCCAGTGAGCATGCACAACTGTGTACTGCTTGGCCATCACAAGCTAATCAAATCTTAGTTAAACTGTGTTTTGTAACTTATTTGAAATTAGTTGTTGTTGTCTTTTGGCTTTTCCCGGTTAGGGGTCACCACAGCGGACCTCCGGTCCGCTAATGACTGGCAGTAGATTTTCACGAACGCTGAGGTGAAGGCACGCCCATTTATGCATGTCTTTCGAATGCCCACCCAACCACGGGGAGGACATGCAGACTCCACACAGAAGGCACTCCCAGCACTCCAGCCGAGAATCGAATGGGAGAACCTCTTACTGTGAGGCAACAACGCTACCGCTGCACCACCACTAATTCTGCAAGAAATTCTAATTTCCATTTAATGGGGTTTCCAAGTTGTATAACTGCAGTCTTTTTGAACATCTACCCTCTAACTACTATCCAATACAGTGTTGACTTGTATTTTCCTTAAAGTGTAACATTCCTATTTTGTCAATATACTTCTATACACTGCATAATTTTGGATTATAAGACTTTTCTTTTTTTATAATTTGCCCAACTTGTCTTTGTAATAATGTTGTCTATTTTGTATGTGGAGCTTTTCTCCAGGGCCTCCGTTGAAAATGGGCTCACACCCAGTCAGACTTTCCAAGTAAACAAATGTAACATAAAATAAAATAAAGTAAATAAATATTCCAGCATGCATTGCATGGAATTGACACTGCAGATCAAACAAAAATATATAGTTCTAATTGGCTGTTTATTATCTGCTGTACTGTATAAAAGTTGCAATTTGATCGTTTTTTTACTATGGCAAATACTTTCACAATTTATAAAAGTATAAAATGCAGATATAGAAAATGTAAGATTATGCTCAACAGGGTTTTAAGGTTGAAAGTAATTTTGTCACAAATATGTAACATAAATAAGGTATAAAATAAAGCTTGCTTAAATGCAGAAACAGAGAGTTTAGTAATATGTGATCAGATCAGCATTCATACTAAATGACCATGGCTTGGAAACTAAGGAATCTGCTGAATGGCCATTTTTCCCTTACAAACTTAAAAACAGGATGTATGCAAGAGCAAAAATGCAAAATCTGCTTTTAAAGAATGGACAATGACACTGTGACAATGTGTTTCCTCAAAAACACGTTTTTCTGCATGGACAACAGGACATGTTTATCAGCATTGGCACAAGAATAGATGTTCTTATACAAAGATCCAAATAGAATACAGGATGTTCACACTGTCAGAAAAGCTGGCTTCTTATAAATTCAGCAAAAATGTGACAAGACATTGTTAAACAAGGAAGCTTAAAAATAATATTATCAAGTCAGCATTTGCAACAGCATCTGCAACAATTAGTACTGTTTCTACAGGATGAGCAATTCTCCAAAATAGAATACCAAGAGGAAATGTATATGTATGTGCATGACTAAAATTGTATATAAAAATCTGTATGAATCCAGTTATGTTAGCGGTATTGGTTGAGACACATTTGTCTCGAGGTAAATGTTTCTCTCACATCATCTGTACTATATGAGAAGTAAAATGGAACAGTACTTTAAGCTGTAACAGAAGTACATGTGGTTTATTATAAATGTTATTGGTTACTGCTCTTAAAGACAGGTGCTGCAAAGTATATTCGCTCATCAGTTTATATTCTGCAAGTTTCTGTATGCAACAGACTGTGAATGCAAATATAACCAGACTTTGATTTTTAGCAGAATCCAGCCAGCAAGACTGAGTGTCTTAAGAAGACTTCAAATCCATCACAGTAAGCAGCACCATATAATTTTTCAGAAAACATACAGTACAAATGCATACATTCATCACTATAACTTTTCAGAATACTGCAATATTTGCAGATTAACTATTGCAATAAATTCTATTTTTACTATGTTAATGAGTGTTCCAGTATTTCAACACAAATTTAGTAAGGCTGGTCAGCACAGAAATAATCTCGAAGCATTTAATGAGCTGCTCACTTTACATAACAGTGCAAGGTTCCATCTCAATCTATTGTGTGACAGGGACATACCTCTCAAATGTTCAGATTTTCACATAATGTCCAGATTTTCGCCTCATATTTTTGTTCTGTTCCTCATAAAATGTGTGTTTTTCTGGCAAATCACTGAGGATTGACATCAATAAACAATGACAAACATTCGAGTTTCAGACTTTGTATCCGTCAGAAAACGCATGCTAAGACAAATCTTGTTGTTCTAACAACTTCCTAAGTTAGTAAGAACAATATTTAAAATCCGTCCCCATTTTTAGGGCTTTGTCCCCTCATTATTTTAAGCTTTGCCCAGATTTCGTGCCCTAAGGAGTTGAGCTGTATGGATAGGCAGCATCATACCTCTCAAGTGTACCTCATTAGGGGGAATGTTCCTCATTTGGGGCCTTAAAATATTCATGTTCCTCGAAGTTCCACACTGAAAGGGTCTGTCACACATTCAGTGCTAACATTTTTTTAACTGATATCCTTAGTAAATAGAACTGAATCATACTCATTCATTAAAATAACTATCATATAATTAAAAATATCACATTCTAACCATCCTATAAGCTTCCTAGTGTGACAAATCTTTTCAATGTGGAACTTTGAGGAACATTGACTTTTTAATACCCAGAATGAGGAACATTCCTCGTAATGAGGTACACTTGAGAGGTACGATAGGGAGCAAGCCCTTTGATCAAGCAGTTCTCCCGGGTTGCCCCTGGAAAAGGACACGTATATCCAACTGGCTTAGTCGGTTAACAAGTGTATAAACAAAGTCATTCCAGAATTGTGATGTTTGCAATCAATTAATACATAAATAAAAAATGTGGTACAATAGAAATCCATAGCAAGTGTTAAAATAAAACATTCTAAACGAGAATGGTAGATTTAAAGTAAAGCGATGCTGGCTATGATTGCATACAATTTACAAACCATCGTTAATACTGAAAAGTATGAAATACCCAGACTATCCGGGACGAGAAAATAAATGATGACATAGCACCACTGCTTCAAGAGATTAAAACGCCTACCATTTAATAATTTCAGCCCATGTGTGAAAACAATGACCGATATGGGCTAATAAAGAAACCCTGCAAGAATATACAAAATACACCAGCATTTGAGTTGACAGTTGTATTTTCTCACCTCCGTGTGGCTTCAGCTCTTTTCAGTCTCAAAGGATCTTCAATACCGATCTGGCGAGACGACAAAAAACCTAACATTTTAAGTAAGAAATAAAAGACATAATAGTTTGATTTGTGTACATATGGGTAGACACTGAATTAAGTGTCATACTACCCAATTACTGCGACAAACACTTGCGCACATAAGAAATTTTAAATATAATTTGGCCAATAACTAAACTGGAAGAAAAGAAACACATTTTAAGATTATGTCGCGCTAAGGGTGTAATTAGTAAGTACTCCATACTTTAAAAAGGTAAAGACGTGCCATATTGTCAAACAATCCGGCAGACTGTTTAGCAAATGATATTAGGAGAAACCAGTGTTTGTAGCCAATGAGAAACAACCTTGCATGGATTAGTCGTTACCATTGAGTGCTGGGGTTAGCTAGATTGTACACTGGTTATGACTGTCTGTTATCTCGTGTAGTACCTAGTTATATTGGTAAGAGTAGAAATGTGTTTTTTTTTTTGTGAAGTTGTGACTGTGATTTGGAACAATGAACAAACTCCGACAGCTTATTCAAATATTTGCTGGGCCGGTGAAACATCTTATTGGGACGGACCATTTAGGAAATAAATATTATTATGTTCCACGACAAAAGTCTTGGACAGGTATGTTGTAATCACCCAGTGTGCTTTGTGAAATAATGGTCTCTGTGAGCAGTTCACTCTCATACAGAAAATAACATGTTTTGTTGCTTGGGATGTTGTAATTACTGACGGTGAAGTCAGCCAAAGTTGCGCTGCCACACAGGATATATGCACAAGTGCATCTGATCGTATTTTTTTATTTCATCTAGCAGTAGCTTATAACCTTGCAGTCTCGCTCACAGCACTTTCAAGGGTAGACATAGTCCATCTAATATTCGCGTGTGTCATAAAACAGACAAGGGACAGGCTTTTTTTATGTATTATTTTTTGACTGTTGACCAAGTTAATTTTTCTAGGCTACTCAACTGTTTTCAAAGAGTACTCAAGGCGTAGCTCTCAACTGCTTACCATCAGAGTCTGGTACAAATCCAAAATTAAGCAGGTACACTTTAGGTTATCAATCGTATTACGGTAACTTGAGCAGTTGATAGAATAAGCTAAAGTAAACTGATAATGAGTTTTCTAAAATAAAATAAGTCTGTAACTTGTATTATTGATATTATTTATTAAGTCTTAGTAATCCACCAGCTTTTCTACTAAAATTATTAGTTTTAGGAAGGGACAGAGCTAAATTTTGTACCAAAATCAGAAACGTTCCTAAGCATTGTGGACGGTTGAGAGGTATGACTGATTGTGATTTTATACCGATTAGAAGAAATTTGAACCCAGGACAAAATCTTTTTTGATAGGTGGTATCGGCTCTATGTCTGTACCGTGGGACCTGTTTAACACCATGTTAAAGTGACAAAGGGATGCAAAGGTTGCAGTTTATGAGGGGATAAAATGATTTATCATTTTTGTCAAACCTTTTTCTTGACTAGTGTGCCTTTTGTATGTACTTTTCTTATCCTTCCTGCTTCCACGTGGGTACTTGCCATACCTGTCAAATATCCAAAGTTTTACCTCATATTTTTGGTCTATTCCTTATAAAAATTGTGGTTTCCTGGCAAATCACTCAAGATTGAAGTCCCCAAGTAATGAGATACACGAGCTTCAGATTTCATTTCCATCAGAAAATGCATCCTATCAGAAATCTTATTATATAAACTTTATAAATGTATAAGATCATTTTTTAAATTTAGAAAATTTCTATAATAAGATCAATATTTAAAATCTGTGCCTATTTTGGGGCCTTTGTTCTCCCATTATTTTAGACTACAGTAGTCTCCCTGTTATCCTGTCTTGCTGGGACCGGACCTTAGGCTGGATAAACGAATGACTGGTTAATCAGAAAAAGTATACAAAACAGCATTTCTAGGTTATAACTCAGCTAGAATAACTGGATTTGTGTTAGTATGCATTTTTCTAATGAGTATGAAGTCTAAAACTCAAATGTCTGTTGTCATTTAGCCAGGGCTACAGCAGAAATCTGATGGACAGTTGAAGAGGAGACCAGATAAGGAGGAGTCTATTGTATATCCAGATTTCTTATGCCAAGATGTTGAGAGGTATGGTTAATCATAGGTGTACTAGGCTAATGGTACTGGAGCCTTTGCAAACCTAGCTCACAGGATTACCCTGACATCGTGTCACCCGACCTTTGTTCCCAGTGCCTCTGTCGAGTAGAGCCACTGGAGTGATCCCCAGGGTGAATTTTCTATTTCCCATCCACTCATTAAGGTTTCTGTTGAAGAGGGCCATTGAGGTGCTCTGCTTGACATATATGGGAAGTCTATTCCATAGCAAGGGCAGTCTCTGGGTTATGAACCTGTCCCTCCTGCACGTTCTGTTGATTGTGGTAATGAGGTTGAGGTCACTGGAGCGTGTGGTGCGGAGGGATTGGGATTTCTTCAGATGTAGCATTTCTAACAGAGCTGCATCAAACATGGTTTTGTATGTGAAGCAGAGATCACCTCTAGGTGATATGAGACAGAGAATAGTTGGAGTTTTTAAGAGTGTCCATATAGGACAATTGTTTAAGGCCTAGGATCCTCTTTGTGAGGTACTTTTGCTACCTCTCCAGTTGTTGCAGGTATCTAGTGAGGTACATGCCAAATGATGCATTGTACTCTGACTGGCCTAATGAGGGAAGAGTAGAGGAAGACAATGACCTCTTTCTTCCTGGACGCAAAACCTTTAGTAATGAGATGTGCCACATAGGACTTTCTGACCACAGTGGCAATGTGGTGGTCAAAAGAGAGGCTGCTGTCAACCTGTGTTGCAACAGTGTTCAGTGCATTCCCAAGGATGTACCCTAAATTGTGCCTGATTTGTTCATGTTCATCCTTTGACAGACTGGTGTTTCATCCAGGATGGGTTTCCTCCCTTCAACCCATTGCTTGCTGGTCTAGACTTAGACTCCCTAGCAACCCCAAATAGGATAACAAAGGTATTGAAACTAATGAATGACTGCATTTATTATCCAGCCTTGAGGGTCTGTGTGATAAAAAATGCATAAATCTCAACTGTCCATATTTTTGCCTTTTATTACGGCCTGTTTCTCAAAAAAAAATTGTGGTTTTCTGCCAAATCATTGGGGATTGATATCAGTAAATGATGACAGGCTATGCGTGCTAACCGAAAAGCTGTGATTCTAGCAACTTTCTAAGTTTATAAAGCAGTAATTTAAAATCTTTCCCTGATTTTTGGACCTTTGTCTCCCTATTTTTTGCTTTGTCCAGATTTTGGTAATGAAGAATACTGAACTGTGCCTAAGTCATGGTTCAGAATACGGATGTCGGTATTGCTGACCTTATTGAGATGCTGGTAATACAGAGTAGCAAAACATTGTTATTGATTAATTAAATTAATTAGTAATAGGGCGACCATGGTGGTGCAGCAATTAGCATTGCCACCTCACAGCAAGAGGTTCCCTGGTTCGATCCTCGGCTGGGGTACCTCCTGTGCGGAGTCTGCATGTCCTCCCTGTGGTCACGTGGGTTTCTTGCGGGTGCTCTGGTTTCCTCCCACACCCCAAGGACATGCTGTAGGTGGATTGGACACTCTCTAAATTGGCTCTAGGCATTGAGTGTGTGTGTGTGTGTGTGTGTGTGTGTGTGTGTGTGTGTGTGTGTGTGTGCCTTCTGCGGAAGGTTGGGTGCCGGGCTGGCAACTCGACACCGTAAAACTCCACTGCCAATCATGTGCGGACCGGGAAAAGCCAAAAGTAGAAGAAATTATATTAATTAGTAATAGTTAAATTTAAATGAGAAACAGTAATAAAGTAAATTTAAGCAATACTGTGATAGTCTTTCTTCATATATATATATATATATATATATATATATATATATATATATATATATATATATATATATAGTGTAAGGGTTTTTAAGTACCTGTCTGTGCTTACTGTTTTCTCTTATATTTGGGTTAAATACACATCCAAAAATGAAAAATACAAGTGAGCAAGCCTATCACACAGACCCCCAAAAGTGGATAAATACATTTCATCAAAGTGCTCAAAATCAATGACCAGGGACAAATCAGTATCATATGTCTCTGAACTCAAATGATGACACAAAGTACTTCTACTTCTCATCACGGAAATAAAATGCAATATAATACAAAATTCTTATCTTTCAACTTCATTCATCATAATTTTCAACAAGAGACATAGGAAAATAGTAATGACTGATAATGTTTCACTTACTAATTTTGTTTGTCTATGGTGCTTAAAATCTTAAGATAACAGTTGTCCAAATATGCCACTGCTGTAACATTTTAGTTGCCATACAGAGACACCATTGTGGTTTATTATTCTTCATTATTGCCCAGATTTCTGGCCATAAAAGTTTGAGAGGTATGTGGTAGTGGTAAATATATGTAGTTCGTACCACCCTCTAAGAAATATCTAGCAGGTTAGCTGTATTTAAATCCATATATGCATACAAAGTCTAAAATGAACTGAGGATGTGATCCCTGAAAGCAGGCTAATTATTAGAAAGTGTTATGAACATATAACTGGGCTTCCCTGAGCTATGGATGCTAAATAATGTCCATGTGATTCTTTACTAACCACTCCCACCCGCCCTTTTCTAGAGTATAGAAAAAAGCCCATTCTGTAGAAGATTTTGTAAGGACAAATGTTGTATGCCTCCATAACCTTCTACAAGGTAGACTCCACAGTAGTGGTCTGTTCTGTCTCAGTTTTGAGGTGGAAAGGCAGTGGCCAGTCACTCCAAACAATGCAGATTTGATGGGTGTATCTCTCATGTGTACACTTGGTGAAGCATTGGGAAGAATAATGCAGCAGGCCTATGAAAAATGATATTGCCTCAGTTTTGGAAGGGAATGTTTCATCTAAGTGCCCTGTCCTCCTCCTGAAGTGAAAGTTATGGCCTCTCTTGTCTCCATCAGAGAGACTGCACCACCTGTGGTGCCTTCAGGTGTGCAGTATCACCCCCTCCACGCACCTGGAAGAGGTGTACAGGCCACACCCCTTTACACAGCTCTTCTCCCCTCCACTAAATGAATCCCAGTCACCTGGTGGCGATCAGGTTTCTATATATCTGTGCAATGTAGCCAGGCTAAAAGACATTTTAATAAATTAAACTTTCAATACTTGTATAGATGGTTTCAGGGTTGGCTATAATTTTGTTTGTATAGTTTCTTCAGTCATTTCATAGTTTGAATGTACTGCATAGCGTTCAAAATGCATGCTTCAAATTAAAGAAATAAATTGTAGTCCCAAACAAAGTATTTAATATCTTTTTAAAAACAATTTGAGAGGTACACCTGAAATACAGAGGCAGCCTGCTCCAGAAACTAGCAATGTAAGGAAGTATAAATTTAGCTCTCAAAGCCATTTTATATTTAGGAACTTGTAAAGTATACTTACATCCTTGAGATGATTTATTGGTCTGTAGCTTATCAATATTTAATAAGAGTGGAATTTTTCGTCACGGAGCACACAGTACACTAAACACACTCTACTTCATAGTCAGAGATAACTTATTTAATATATATTGTGTTTTTCTAGGAGTGCTCTTTAAGACAATGTTTTGCAATTGCTTATTCTTTTCATAAACTTCCTATGGATACTTTTGAACAATGTAAGGTCACACTTTGAATAAGAACAAGTAAAGGAGTTATATTCAATAATGAGTCTAATGAATAATTTTATCAGAAAAGTTGCTACCCTACTGCTGAAAAGTTTTAATAATAATCCCATAATATGCATGATATGGGAGTGCCTTGTAGGTTAGGCATACAGGGCCTCTTAATAGTTGGTAGGAGACGTAGTAAAGGGATAGGGCTTTTAGTTGATCTGCATAGGAGATTTTGTTCACGCCCTGTATTTTTTGTGTTGGGATCCTCTGAGACTGCTCCAGCTGTTGTAAGTGCCTGGTTAAATACATGCACAGTGCAGTGTACTTGATTATTGGTCTGATGAGGGCTGAGTACAGTGGGCTATAGGTTCCTTGGATCTGGATGTCATTCCTTTACTTATAAGCAGTGCCACGCCACATAGAAGGATTTCCTCACCACTGTGGGTACATGCTGGTCAAAGTTCAGGCTGCTGTCTGAGTACTTGGATCTCTCACTTCTCGGTCCACTCTTAGGGGTGTGCTATTACTGCTGTAATTTGCAGGGGTATATGCTTCCCAAAGGTTATGATGCATTTTTTTTATTTTGCATTTAGTGTTAGGACATGACTCTGGTACCAATCATTTGTCTGTTTCAGACCTTTTTGAAGGATATCTACATCACTGGGGGATTCAGTGATTGCCTCCAGCTTGCAGTCATCAGCAAACTTAGCCAAAGGCCTTCTACGTTAACCTTGACTTCTGAGAAATGTATTCCAAAGAGAAGCAGTCCCAACAATGAGCCCTGTAGCACACCACTAGTAACTGGCCTCTTGCTGGAGCTAGAGTCTCCCACTCTAGTAACGTGTCTTGTCCATGAGCCCTTTGATTATCCATCTGGTGGCGTAGGATTTATGCCAGTTTTGTGAGTTTATCTATAAGACCTGGGTGGAGAATTGTGTTAAATGCCTTAGCTAGGTCAAGGTGCCAAGTGACTTACTCAAATAAGTCCATCAGATTGAGCAGGCATGACCTGCACTCGGGAAAGATGAACTGGGTTGGGTCCAGTGTTTGGAGGTTTCCCATGTCATAGATCCATGATTATTCTTTCCATGGCATTGCATATAAGACTAGTTAAACTTATGGGTTTATAATTTCCTGGATTTGTTTGATGGTCCTTTTTTATGCAGAGAGATGACTGTTGCTGTCCTCCACTCCACGGGGACAAAGTCAATCTGGAGTCTGTGGTTACATAGAGATCCTAGTCGACCTGATAGGTCCTGTTTCAAGCTATTTAAGAGGCATCCTGGAAAGCTGTGTTTTTAGCTTACGAGAGTGCAGTGGCAACCTGTTCTTTGCTGATAACTGGAAGAGGAATGGTGAAGGGTATTTCTTCAAGGGTAACTGGAGGCGATGGGGAGATGAAATTTGAGCTGAATTTATTACCCAGCAGATTTGCTATATTGTCTGGCTGGTATAGGTGTTGCCATCTGCAACTAATCCTACACATTGTTGGATGTTGCCCTTAAGATTACAGAGATATCTTATGGTTATCCTAAGCTTGGGAGGTTACTTTTACCTAAAAATTTGGTTTTGAAGACTTGACTAGGCTTTTAATTTGCTTGCTTAGACTAATGATGGAGTTTTTGCTCTGTTGTGCACATTTTTGCTACTTGTAGACAGAATTTTATTTCTGTTGTATAGCCTATTTATACCAAGGTGTCTTGTTTTTGTGGTTTGTCATAGGCTTATTTTGGTCTTGTACTGCTGTTTCTTTGCACTTGTTTTCTGGGTTTGGGGGAGCTTGGAAATTAGCTGTGCCATCACTTAACTGGATGTAGTTTGCCTTATAAAAGTTCTTAAAGGTTTTGGGGTTAGGTGGGGGTTCTAGTTTCATATTTATTTCAGAGGAGATCACATTGTGATCTGATCTAACCAGTGAGGACATCACACTTATAAGAAAGCACTGCACCCCCCACCTATTTGTGATTACCAGGTCTTGGATATTTGTATTCTTGTGGATATTTGTATTCTAGTGCAGACTAGCTGCTCCAGGGAATTTGTATTGACAAAGTCTAAAAATCTTAGAGCCTGCATGTTAGTAGTTGTGTATACTCCCCAGTTAATGGATGGGTAGTTGAAATCACCGATGAGTATAGTGTTGGGCTGAATGGAAAGTGAATCTAGTAAAGTCAGGTATGATTTATGGTTTTCCTGGTTCATGGTGGGGGTCTGCTGTAGCTAACAAGGATATGGTAAGGGATTTTTCACATGGTAGTCGGACGTAGAATAGATCAAGCGTGTCCTATTATTTGACCAGCCTTGAGGTGTGCTTATCCTTTATGTAGATGGATACACCTCAACCTTTTGCCCTTTCATGTATCTTTCTTGCACATTATTCAATGTTTCTACTTGCAAATCCTGATATTTTATGACTTTGTGTATCTGTGTATGTGAGACATTGTAATCACTAGGTGTAGCGATTTCTGTGATCAATATTACAGTTATCTTTTTCTCATGGACTACTATATGTGGTTTTCTCGCATCTGTTTTTTGAGCTGTTGGTAATGTGTGATTTTTGTTTCCTTCTGGTTTGATTTCCATTGTTGCTTGACACCGGTTTGCTGTTGCTGAACTAAGTGGAGAGGTCATCTTAGACTTGCTCTTCCCACGTTTTAAAACTTTGACTATATTTGGATCTGATGAGATCAGCAAATATATATACATTTCCCTCGACTGTATACATGTTATCAGTTTTAAGGAGGTCCATACCTCCTTCAGAGCGTGGAATATATAACTTGTATCATTTTGATAAGCATGAAACATTTTTCTTGTTTTTCTGTCCAGCTGATCTAGTACCTCTTGGGGGCTAGTCAATCCCACAAAAACTGTTAAGGTAGAACAGGAAGAGCAAACTTGTTTATAGCTTGGACTTTAATGATGTTAAGGCTGTTGATTTTAGTTTTCTGACATATTCCTTACTGAGTTTTATTCACATTTGTTCATGTTTTATTGCCTTTTCTTCATCATCTGCCAAATATTTATAAATTCCTTCCTGCTCAAGTTCCTTTATATCACATTTCTATCCCAGATTGATATTTTCTTGGTACTGTAACTTTCCTGCTTTAAACATTGCTTTTGCACATTTATCAAAACCAGATAGCATTCTTGTATCATCTGAAAAGTTTTAACCACTTGCGGTTGTGTTTTCAACTCCTCAATCTGGTTAACTTTGCAGTTTAAGTCCTCCACAAAAAGTAGATAGAAGTCTTTAAGCAATGTTATTTTCTGGGAGCCAAATTGTAGCCAAGATCTAATCTGTTAAGTAAACAGCTTAATGGGTTAAGGGCAAGACAGAACAGCAGTGGTGAAAAAGAATCCACCGGGAATACTCCCTTTTGAATTTGTGTCCCTGGGATATAAATTTGCTCTTTGTCATGGCTTAACTGCAAAGTGGTTTGTCACTGTAATGTAACTGATCAATGTAAGATGTATCTTGTACATCTGTAAGCACTGCTTTATCCATGAATGCGGTTTTTACGGTTCTCCATTATGCTGTCTTTATTTAGCAAAGGATGATACTTTGTTCCTTATGACTTTCTTTTGTTAAGCTTTTGTTCTATTGCCATAATTGAGTTTTCTTCTAAGTGATTATAAACTCTGCCTGCATCAGTTCCAGTATATAGTTTGCACATTGTCAGAAGGCAAGTTCTTGGCCTGTATATTTTGGGATGGATTACAGGTTCACTCTTAAGGAGGAATAACGTTTTTCCTGCTGTTAACCATGTTAGTGTCTGTTTTGGATGCACATATAGGTAATTCTTACTCAGAGCTAAATGTTTGTGTAAAGATATTAATACATTTAGCCACAAGTTGGGTACTGCATCTGGGCCTAGGGTTTTCCGACTAGGAGCTTTTCTTTCATTTTTGTTTTGATTTCTCTTGCTGTTACTTCATCCCATTTCATATCCTGTACTTTTGAAATCCTTACAGTTTCTTTTAATTTGTATATCCATTCAGCATCTTTGTTGTGTTCCCCAGGGTATTCATAAGTATTTCTCCAAAATGTGTCTTATTTATTTATTTTTTTTTGTGGTGGTTCCATTTCTTTTGCTTTGTTTCTCAGTTCTGTGTATAATTCTTTTGGGTTATAAATTGCTTATTTTGTAATTCTCCTTTATATTAAACTGCATATTTTCTAAGTTTTTCTGCCTGTGCTGATATCTTTAGTTTATTATTTACAGTAGTGTGTGATAGATCCTGGTCTGTTTTGATACTGTGTTTTGCTTTTTACTACATCTGTTTTTGTAAGTATTTTTGTTGATCTGTTCCCTTTTCTGCATTCTTCTAACAGTGATACGTCTTGTCTTAATTGCCTTATAGCTTTCTATGTTTGATGCTTCCATGATGACATTTTATTTCCTTCCTTCCTTTCCCTTTTTGTTCTGTTTTTATGGTAATAGTTCGTATGTTATTAATTTAGATGCAAAGTAATATATCCTATTTACTTCTGTTATACCACATGAATTTGTTTCGTTTACTGTGTTCATCTGTTTTGTCCGACTTTTAACATTTTGAGACTTTTTTTATTTATGCAATCTGTTTCTTTCATCAATCTTAATATGTCTATCCATCTCTATTAAATCAAGCAGCTCTTCCCTTAGATCATTGAGAGCACATTTTTTTTGCTTCCCGTTTTCCTGTGGGCGTTGTACAGAAAGCACCAGAGCATATTCCTGTGACATATCCTGTTCATTTGCATCCTGCATCATCTGCTGCTCCTACATATAGGAACCCACTGGCCCATTACTCCACAACATTGCCTGTATCAGAGCTACCAGTATTTACTGCTTCTTCCCTTGCAGTGCAACTCTAGTTGAATTCTGCTGTCATACTGAAGGCTTATGAGCATCCTCACGTGGCAAGTCATCAGATGCCTCCCATTCCACCTGTTTCTCCATGGTTTGGGGACTCTTTGTTCCATCATGTTGTGACACTAGTCCTTCAATTCACAGGTAATCCATAACTTGAGTTTCAATTTGTTTAACTTTACCTTATTAATCCCCTGTTCTTTGTTCTCCTTTTGTGTTATTTTTTATTGTGAAATTTTCCATATCTGAGTGCCTTTGCCTGTATTTCTCTTCAAATATCTGTGGAGCTGCCCTTTTGTACTGATTAGTTTAGCTTTCTCCTTTGCATGAGTATTGCACCATAGCAAATGTCTTTTTTTTTTTTTGTTTTCCATTTTTCTTTCTCGTACCTTTCAAAAATCTCTGGGTTTTCTTTATAATATCGCACTTCCTCTCTTCTTTTTCCAGGCGGCCCAAAGTTTCTTTGTTTATGTAATGTTTTTCATGCATCCGTTGATTTGAAGATTTTGATAATTTTTCTTATGCAAGTATTTTTCTTTACTCCTGTCATATATCACATATGAGATGTATGGCATTTGGAGTGGTGCAAACCGGTGCCCACTCAACGCTATGGATGGTCTGATATTGAGCATGCTAGCATCTCTTTATTTGGGTTGTTTTTATGGAATGCATTATAGATGGTACAACTTTGAACTTTTTTTTTTTCTTAGTCAACATCCCTGGCTATTACAGTCTTTCTTTCCCAGTTATTTTTTCCATTTTACTATTCACAGATATGGCTTATGTATCTTTTGCAGCATTTGTGTGCTCAGAGGATTGGTAACTTATTTTTCAGCTTTGAACATTACATCATAGGCAAAGTTTATTTGATTTTCTTGATAGACAAGAGCCTGATGTTGTTTTTTATTGATTTATTTTTTATTAGACCAGCATTTCATTGTGATGTTTTTATGTACCTACATTTCTAATTTCATGTCTGACCTTTCCTGAAATTATTTTACTTCCTCTTCTGTCCTTGAGTAATTACTAGGCATGTAGTCCATGGGACCATAAAGGCGACTAGCCCAATTGCATTGTCTGGTTAAGTGACTTACTCAAGGTCACACAATAGGCTAATGGACGCTAATGGAATCCAACCCTGTACCCCAGGAAGTAGCTTGTCAACAGCTCAGAGCCTTGGCCCTGTTTGATAACTGCAGTGTTAGCAAAATCATTTCTTGTTCCTTTTCTGAAAGTTCCTTGTGCTTTCCTTGTTGATATGCAGTACCCATTATATCTGATATATTTAGATCCTCTCCCAATCGGAATTTCACTTTTGGATCATACTTTTGAGGATTAAATAATGTTTTCTTCAGTCTTGGAGGTGTCCCGTATGAGGATTTCATGAATATGCTGTGTCGTCTGTTTCTAGCTAAGCTTAATTTACTTAAGACTCTTCGTAGACGTTCTCACTTCTCAACTCTAATGCTGTTTTCTGCCTGATCGTATCTCTCTTTTGTGCATATGCAAATGCTGTCAATCCAAGACTGTCTGGTGTGTTGTTCTTTAAGATTACAACTCATAAACTATTCAGACTTCATCTACTTGCAACACAGTTGGATTGTGTCCTAGCTGGCAGGCCCAAGCAGTTATTTAGGAAAGCTCTAAACCTTTTTTTTTTTTAATGAAATAATATATTTAATGCATAAAGGGAAATTTGCATGCATGAAAAGAAATGTTTGAACCTAGAGTAGCTGTACAACTAGATTCCTCCCCAGCAGACTTAGTACTTTAATACAGTAAATGCAACCGTGCACAGTTTATTTAAAGGTAGCAAGTGCACTTTTATTTATTTTATGTACTGACTGCATTCAAGTTGTTTTTCACATCTGTTTGGGGAGTACAGATGAGGACAAATAGCAAATAGTCTAAGCAGAAACACGGACTCTAACATGCTTGCCAGCATGGTTAAACCTAATTTTAGAATGGGTAATGTCCCTGGGTGCAGCAGTTAAAATTCCTTACTGGAAAATTGCATTGTTTTATGCAAGTTTAAAATGAATTGGGAGTTAAAAGGTAGGTGTGTGTGTGTGTGTGTGTGTGTGTGTGTGTGTGTGTGTGTGTGTGTGTGTGTGTGTGTGTGTGTGTGTGTGTGTGTGTGTGTAGATATATGTGTGTGTACGATGTATTTTTGTTGATTTTTGAGAGTTTTTTTTATTGAAGTGAAAGTCTAAAAATGTGGCATGGGTTCAAATGTAGATGAGAATTGGCAACTACATAAAGACCAGTCTGCCAAGCATTAGTGCATGCATTTAAGCTGCAAGTTTGAAAAAATTATGTATAATATGTGGAAGTAAGTTTTTTTTATCTGAATAGCTGCTTTAGTATTAACATGGAATGTAAATGGTCTTGCAAGCATTGACAGAAGCAAAGAGTATTGAAATATATTAAGTGTAGGGTGCAAATAGTAGTGTTACCGGAGATGTATTTAGCTATAAATTAGCATGTGAATTTCACAAACAAACGATTTAAAAATATTTCAAGAAGTGCATTCGGCAGAGTGTCGGGGATAAAGGAAAATGAGAGTAATAATACTGATGAAAAAAGGACTCGAGTAGTGATAAAACCGTGGAAAAAGTGGCACAAATGGTAAGTTTGTGATAATAAGGGGTAATTGGCAGAGGAAGGATGAGGCCTGTACTACCATGTATTATAGCAATAACCCACACCTGGGTGTGGGTAATGCTGGATTTACCCACGGTTGGTGTGGTTTGGTCACAAGGCGTGGGTAAATCCAGCAATTCCCACACCCAGAAGTTTGTTATTGCTATTATACAATGATATTATTTAAGAAAAAAAAATTACTTTTCTTAAATAATGGCATTATATAATGCCTCCTTGCTGCCCTTCCGCAGCTGCCTGGTATTCTGCGGCAGTTCTGATGTACTGCGCATGCGTATGCTTACGCAGTACATCAGAGTTGTGGGTGGAAGCAACGGAGAAAGCAAGATCTCAGTTGCTTTTTACAAACTGTCTCGCTATGTTAAGGAGTTTAACATAGAGAGACAGCTTTGGAAAAAAAAACGGAGAAAGGAAGATCTCCGTTACTTTTTTTAAAGCTGTATCGCTAGGTTAAACCCATTTAACATTGCGAGACAGCTTTAAAAAAGCAACTGAGAAAAGAAGATCTCTGTTACTTTTTTTAAAGCTGTATCGCTATGTTAAACTCCTTTAACATAGCGAGACAGTGTGCAGTGGAGATCTTGCATTCTCCGTTGCTGAAAAAAAAAAAGACTTGTAGTAATGGAAAAAGTCCTGGTGACCGGACCTTTTTCCATTAGTATAAGTCTGATTTACAACGTGCACGCTGACCAATCAGCGTGCATGTTTTAGCATATTAATGGAGGTTCGTTGTGTAATATGTTTTATCTAAGACTACTGCTATGGAGCATAGGATCTTTTGTGAAATAATAAGCTGTCAATGGGAATATTTATGGATAGGGACTGAAACCTGATTTGCAGATGTAAGGATGTAGCAGGGAGATTAGAAGGAAAAATATAAGAAGAAGATAGACCGCTCTTATACTCACTTTCATCACTTGTCTAGAGGAAAGTAGTTTTTTTATTCAGGCATGTCCAAGGGTCAGCTCCCAATGTTCTGTCCTGTTTATCTGATGAATCTGGGCATCTTGAGGCAATGTACAAAGACAACCCTCTCCTCCTACAACCCAACACCAGAGCCTGTGAGAGATGCACTTATCTAGCCAAACTGGAGGTAAAGCTCTCTCTAACCAAGACTGAACTTGACAGTCAAGAGGAGAAGGTAAACACTTGCACCACACAACACTCATCACATAGTCCCACTAAACCTACACCACCAAAATCCGCACATAGAAATACAAAAACATTCACATAGGCTCTCAATAATAATCTGCTCAAGCAACAGAGGCCTCCAAAGCAGAAAAGCAAGCAGCCTCCACCCCCCCCCCCCAACACAACCCAAATGGCACATAGCCCACAGACTCAGTGTGCTAATAAACCACAGCCCTGTAAGGCAAACCAGCATACCCAACACACTAGTCATAGGTGACTCTATAGTCAGGCACACTGATGTCCCACTCACCAGGCTAAACAAAGAGAAGGTTACTGTCAGCTTGCTTGTCAGGTGCCTGGATCTGCTACATAACCCACACACTGTGGTCAGTCCACAACAAGTGCAAATATAACTCTGCCATTGTCCATGTTGGTGTGAACGACCTGAGATGTACTTCCCTGGACTACATGAAAAGAGACATGGAAGAGCTCTCCGATCTTGTAGCCCAGGCAGGTATGACCCGAGCCCTGAGTAGCATCCTGTCATCGACCAGAATGATACCACAGTACAAGGACAAAATGATTGACTTCAACAATTGCCTAAGCTTCTGGTGTCATTCTAAGGGGATCCAATATCTGTCTGCCTGGGATGACATGGTCGACAGACCACGCTGCTTTGCCAGAGACTGCCTTTCCCCTGGGATTCCGGATACTGGTTAAAGCTCTTGCTGCCCCTATAGTGCCTTTTTTAGTCAAGGTTCAAATGACAAATTTTTACTCAGTGCTAGAAGTCTAAATCTCAAAATGCACTCACTCGAGGCACTCCTTAAAGTGGAGAACTTCGATGTCTGTGCAGTGACTGAGACCTGGTTCAAGGCTCCTGAGAGCACCCCTGCATTACCAGGCTATAACTCATACCACACTTTTTGGCCATCTAACCTGGACCAGAACACCAAAGGTGGAGGTGTGTCCATATTCATTAAGGATCTCCACACCTCCAGGCTAGTTGCGCAGCATACTGCACCCGAGGTTATCCAAGTGCAATTAACTCTGGGCAAAACTGCAATCCAAATTGTAAGTTGCTACAGATCCCCCACCATGCCCCAGGATTCCCACTCCTCTTTTCTTGTTATACTGGAAAATATTAGGGTTCAACCAAACACCCTAATAATGGGTGCTTTGAACAACCCCACCATTAACTGGGAAAACTGCTCATGTACAAACTCCTTCACTAACGCTTTCTGGAATGCATAAATTCCAGTGCCCTGGATCAACTTATCCACACCCCCACCAGGGGCAACTAGTCATTACCAACACGAGTGACTGGTGTTCCACACGTGAAGTCAACTCTTCGTTGGTCAGATCCGACCATAAGCTAATCATCCTAGATATCTGCATCCCAACCCCACCCACCATTAAAGGAACAATGGTAAAAAATTTCTCCAAAGCCAACTTCATGCTTCTTAAGACAGAAGTGGCAAACTTCATGACACCCATGCAGATGGACAATACAGTTATGACTGCTGAATCCTACACAAATGCACTCTATAAGCACTTACACGAGTGCATGGATTGTGCTATCCCAAACAGAACCAAGACGCTGTCCTCCAAAAAGGAAGCCAGTCTGGAGGTCCCCTACCATAAACAAACTCTACAACAGAATAAGAAACTGTTGCAAAAGCGAGTAAAATCCCATGAGTGGAGGAGCTGCCTGGTCAGCCTTAGTAAGAAGCTGAGATCCCTTATAAGATCCTCCAAAGCTAGCTACGAAAACAAAATCACCACTGATTCTAAGGGCAATCACAAAGCATTCTATAGCTATGTCAGAAATCTCAATGGCAACACCCAGATCTGCTCTGAGTTACAGCACAACGGCATGAAAATTACAGAACCAACTGATATTGCCACTATCCTGGTAGATGCCCCCTCTCACCCCCTAAAGGACCCATATCTATACAGGAAGAATGCTTTGTCCCTGTAATCACATCTATGCAGGTAAAAGCTGCACACTCTAAAACCAAAAACACAGCATCCATGGGGCCGGACAACATCCCAGGTTGTGTTTTACACAAACTTCAAAACGAACTGGCTCCCCACCTAAGCACCATGTTCAGTCATAGTCTCACTTCAGGCTTTGTGCCCACTGAATGGCGCACAGCAACAGTTATCCCACTCCACAAAGGGGGAGCCACCACTGATCTTGGGAACTATTGCCCTATTAGCCTGACGAGCCTGTCTGCAAGGCCATGGAACGTATCATCATGTAACTCCTAAACAAAGACATTGGTAACCTCCAAACTCTGGACCCCACCCAGTTTGGGTTTGTGAAAGGCAGATTATGCCTTCTGAACCTGATCGACTTATTTGAGGCAGTCACCAAAGCTGTAGACGAGGGTAAGGTGGTTCACACAGCCCATCTTGGCCTCGCCAAGGCTTTCGACACTATCCCCCATTCTGGAATTATAGCTAAACTCACTAAACTAGGTATAAATCCCTATGTCACAAGTTGGGTTGCCAACTGGTTCACTGACACAACCTACACTGTAAAAGTTGCAGACTCCAAATCTGACTTCAAACCAGTGACAAGTGGAGTACCACAGGGTTCAGTCCTGGGACCTCTCCTGTTTGGTATCTACTTCTCTGAAGTACAGGCTAACACAGAAGGCCTCTGGCTAACAAAGTTCGCAGATGACTGCAAACTAGGAGCCATAGTAGAGTCCCCAAATGATGTGGACATCATACAGAAGGGCCTCACTGAGACAGATGCCTGGAGGCATGGCCTCAAGCTCCATGCCAAAATGTGCATTGTCATCCCCTTTGGTAAAAACTCTTTACCCATGAACTACCACATAAATGGCAGTCTACTTAATGCCGAATGTGTGATGAGACCTTGGGACCCAGGTGGACAGTAGTCTCTCCTTTGATAATCACATCGCCACAGTAATGAAATCCTTCTGTGTTGCACACCTCATTACAAAAGGGTTCTCATCCAGGAAAAAAGAGGTCATTGTTCCCCTCTACTCAGCACTCATTAGACCCATTATAGAGTACAACACCCCTTTTGGAATGTACCTCACAAGACATTAGCAGCAGCTTGAAAGGCCACAGAAGTATCTCATAAAGTGGATTACTGGCCTCAAACAGATGCCCTACACTGACCGTCTCAAAAAATTCCAGCTTTACTCTGTAGCATATCGCCTACCCATCCAATAACTATAGCAGATCAAACCCACCAATAAAAACTGAGATAAAGATGCAAGGCAATAATGTAAAAATGAGAGACTGGTGCTTTCCTAGTTATCTGTTATAAAAGAGAGAATGTAAGGAATTCGAGATGGATACAATTCAAAATCTACTAGGGAGGATAGAAACTACTTCAGAAGAGGCATCTAGTGAGCGGGTTAAAATGAAAATGGAGTTAATGGGTTAATATTAGCTTAACTGTCCCGAAGGGCCATTTTAAGCCTAGCTAACAATCTGAAGTTGCAGTCAAACCCTATACCTTAAGTCTATGAGATGAAGACCTTAACCATTATGTCAGTCTCACC
The DNA here is from genome assembly GCF_019279795.1 of Protopterus annectens. Classification (NCBI taxonomy): domain Eukaryota; kingdom Metazoa; phylum Chordata; order Ceratodontiformes; family Protopteridae; genus Protopterus; species Protopterus annectens. Next base: position 142,000,443 of record NC_056730.1, read on the forward strand.
CAATATAGAAGTAATCCTCCAGGGATTTGAACACAGAACTCCCACACTACAATGTGTTAGGGAACTGCCTTAGTAAGGATAGCCACTGAAGCAGAAACACGGTAAATAGGAGAAAGAGAGAAATGGGAAAGAAGTAATAGGACTTGTTTAGAGGGGATAACATAGGTTAAATAATTGCAGAAGGGTAATCCACAGAACAAGAGGAGGAAAAAATACAGAGTGAGAAAGTGAAAATAAGGAAACGTGGATAATATGGATGAGTTTAGAAGGATTGTCTCCTAGAGGTTACCACACCATTGGAACAGACTCCCACTTTATGTCAAGCAGAGCACCTCATTGGCCCTCTTCAAATGCAGTCTGGACGTTTAGATGAGTAGCCATAAGTTCACCCCAGGGATTCTACCTGTGTCCCTCTTGGACAGGTGCTAATCGCGGAAATAAGGATACAACTTGGCTAGACTTGTAAGGCCCCTAGGGTCATTAGTCTTATTACCTCATATGATCCTATGATCGCTGTTAAGTGACCATTTTTGATAACCCCATAAAAACTTTCAGTATAGTGACTTGGATAACAGAAAGTAAAAAGAGCTGTAGCCAATCTTGGGGGAGCTTATAATAAAAAAAAAAATAACCAAGAGATCCTTCAAGGTGGAGGTATTTCAGAAATGTTATGAAAATGTGTATAATGCAGAGAAATGGGGATACCAAAGAAATGATCAGATGGAAATATGTTTTGGAGGCTTTAATTATGGCAAGAGTAGAGGAAGATCAGGAGCCACAATTAATAACCAAGTTAGAAAAGATGAGATAAAAATTGTGTTGCATAATCAACGGGGAAGTATCAAGGAAAGGATGGTATTCCTGTGGGAATTTGGAGGTTAGAAGGAAAGAAAGTGACAAAAGTCTGGACTTTTAACTTTATTTTAAAAAAGGGGGTGAGGGGGGTACCAGCATCTTTGAAGAAGGATGTGGTGGCTCTGTTACCTAAAGAGGGTAAAGATTCTTCAGATCCCGCTAAGACCCATTTCAGTTTTAAACTGTGATTATGTAGCATTTATGTTTATACAAACTAAGAGACTTGCAAAGGCATTATGAAAGTTGATAGATGTAGACCAGTGTGGTTTTGTGGAGAAGAGGCAAACATTTGACAACATTAATTGAAGCTTGATGATCCGAAGGGAAGCGGACTGTAAGAAAACACTGCAATCCTTGATGGGTCTTGTACTGATAAAGCTTTCAGTAGAGTCATCTGGGATTTTGAGTAGGGCAATGGCAGCATTTGCATTCCCTGACAAAGGAATAGGGTTAATAAGGAGGATGTATGAATGGTCATAGGCAAAAAAGGAGGTCCAGTGACTTCTCCCTGATGAGCTGTATTTGAACAGAGGAATTGGGCATGAGGTCCAGTGACTTCTCCCTAACAAGCTGTATTGGAACAGACAAATCAGACAAGGATGTCATCTTTCCCCACTGTTATTTGCTTTATGCTTAGAGCTGTCCGCAAAGAAAATCTGGGCCTGACAAATTTGAGGATATAACTGGTGTGGCTTTATTTTCAGATTATATTATTTTATTCTTAAATCCAGAAAAGGCCATTTCAGTGCGTTAAGGGACATTTGAGACTGTCTCCCTTCTTTTTGGTATAACTTAGTGAAAAATAATGTACCCATGCATAAATTGGATGAGCAGTACCCATACTTACGGAGACTTGATGACATAAAGTGTTGAGGTATCTGGATTAAAAGAGTTTGTTTTAGGAGCGAAAGATATGTGGCTGAAAAAAGATAGTACAAGTACAAAAACTGAGAAACTGGAAGCTCCCTAATTTTATATACATACATATGTACATAATGTTTTTGTCCCCTTACTCTTCTATACCCTTCAGGCATATTTTTATCAGCCAGAGGAGCAATTGTAGATGATAATTACTAAACAGCTGAATGACTTTATTTGGGAGTGGAAGAGTGCAAGAGTGCAAGAGTTAAGTGAGATGAGCTTATTCTCCCCCTAGAGAAAGGTGCTTTATGGGTATCTGATCTAATTGGATATTTTAGAGCTACCCAGTTAAGGCCTATGAACACAAATGAAGCAGGTGTATAAAAGGATGATGATGAAATGGGAGGAGTGAAGAGAGAGGCTAAGATTTTGTATGGAGTTCCATAAATTAAATAACAAAGTAGGAGAAAGTATTCCAAGAACTGAGCCAGTGCAGGAGTGGTTAAATGAGATTTTACCAATGGGTATGTCTGCTTGTAGGGGTATAGAAAATTGTTGAGGGGACTGGAATTTACTTGATGAAATTATCAAAGCAACCAAGGTATTGGGAGCTAATAACTTGAGAGGGAAATATAATAGAGTGGGATGGAAGTAAGCGGATATTTGGACTGATAACATTTATAGGCAAAGAGGAAAAGTGTAATGAAGTGCTAAGTGAAACACGACTTCTGCTAAAGTTTATAGTTGAGTCAAGAGCTGATGTTTGTGTTAAAAATGGATAATTAGTAGAATGTATACAATTATTACATTGAACCATCCGAGGAGATTTGAAAATATTGGGACTAGAGAACTGAAGGTTAATTTTGTTAGAGATTATGAATATAAGGTTGAAATTAATTATGTTGTAAATCTGCTGAAAGATTAAGCATAGAATAAAAAGTTTGCTTGAATATATGTAAAGAGTTTAGCAATGTAAAATGGGCATTCATACTATATGTATAACAGACAGACAGGCTTCTCTTCACAGCAAGCCTAACAAAGCAATATTGGAAAGCCAGTATTAGATGATTTTCTCATGTTTGCAGAACAAATATCTAAACTCAGCAATACGTGATGTTTTTTCCTTTCGTACTTCTGTTATTCTGATTGCGTGCATTTGTGCATTTTCACATCAGCAGAACCGCTGACAGGACAATAGAAAAGTCTAAAAACAGACATTATGCGACTTCCCACAGAAGGCCAAAAAAGATACCAAGAGGAAATAACAAAACCTATGTGCGTGACTAGCACTCTATATAACAATTGTAGTAGTTCAGTTATGAGAGAGGGACAGAGAGAGGTATTTTGTAGAAGTCATCATTCATATCTGTAATGAAGGAAAACTTTGTAAATGTATGCTACAAACTGACAGAGTACATATTGTTTGTTATAAAATAAGTTATCTGTAACTGTGCTTATAGCTGCAAAATATATTTATTTTATCAGTGTGCAATTTGAAAGGCTTGGTGCTTTAAACAGACTACAGATGGAGTCATGCAAAGTTCTGTGTCTCTGATTTAACAGTAAACAGCACAGCAAGACTGTGTGTCTTAAGAAGACTTTAGATCCAGAACAGCAAAGAAGCAGAGTGCAAATTAAAATAAAGCAGAGTGCAAATTAAAATAATTTTTTCAGGTTTAGAAAAGAACAATGGGAAGCAATTTGTAAGGCTTCCAAGTATGCAACAGAGTCCAGAAGATTTAAGATTTTTGCATGTCAAACTTCAGAGCACTTTTTCTCAGATTGCAAATATTGGAGGTGTAATGGGGAAGAGAGAGGTAATTAAGAATATAGCGAGTTTGTCGATTTTAAAAATTCCCTGTTGAGTACTTTGACAAATGAAGGGAGAGCAAATGGTTGTTGCTACGGAAGTGAGTCTTTTCAGCTGGAATATAAGATCTGAATTGCTTAGACATTGTAAGGCTTTACTAAGTTTAATCTTATTGGCTGACAGAAAAATTAATAGCTAGAAATAAAAATCTATTCACAACATAAAGTAAGTTCTGCATACATATATGAATATGCATGCGTGTTTGTGTGTGTGTGTATATGAATATATTATATGGAACCACTACTAAATACTGAAAAGTTAAACTTTTTTCCACTGTAGTGTGATCTTGGAGTTGGTATATTTGATTTACAGGGGGGCTTGCCCACCTGCAGAAACTTAGGTAGAGAAGATGTTATTTAGATATGGATTGTAGTTTTCAGTGTTATGAAACACACTTTCAATCTTCTGAATTTGCAGTGTTTTGGTATTTAGATGTTTTTTTTTTCAATGTTATGAAATTTCAGTGTTATGAAATAGACCCATATATATATATATATATATGTGTGTGTGTGTGTATGTGTATGTATATATATATATATATATATATATATATATATATATATATATATATATATATATGTGTGTGTGTGTATATATATATATATATATATATATATATATATATATATATATATATATATATATATATATATATATATAAAATACATTCATACATATCTTGTCCTCACAGTCAGGCGCTGTCGGTTCGATTCTCAGCTAGAGCATCTTCTGCGTGGAGACATGCGTGAATGGGCGTACCTTCGTTGAAGGTTGTGTGTCAGGGCTGGTAACTCAGCACGTAAAAATCAACTACCAGTCATTAGCGGACCGGAGTTCTGCTGTGGCGACCCCTAACCGAAAAGCCGAAAGACACAACGACATGTAATATATATATATATATATATATATATATATATATATATATATGTATAATTGTGTGTGTGTGTGGTATATATAGAGTGTAATTCTTTTATTCAGAATACCGGTTTTGTTGAACGACATTCAACTCTCGTTTGGTCGAACATGCTTTGTGAGATAGCACAACAGTGAGTAAAGGGAGATGCTCCTTTTCACTACTACTGTTTATAGGTTCCTAGGTTGTTACTAGGCTAATGACCACTAGGGCTCTTACAAGCTTAGCTTTGCACTCCAAAACCATTTGGGTCCCAAGTGTTTTATGCTGGTCATGTTAGTAGATAGGTAGCTAAGGATTTGTATAGGTGGTATAAAATTATGATAATACTTTTCTTATTGACAGCCTCTGTCCATAACAGACTTGGGGGCCAACTATGGATGCATTTACAGTTTTTCATCCAAATTTCAAGGTTTCATTTGAGTAGGGCCAGGGATGAACTCTGTTTTACATGTATGGAGAGCCTATTCCATAGTGCGGGGTTCATTTGGAACACATCTGTCTCTTCAGCACATTCTGTTTATGTTACAAGTGGAGTTCAGATCCCTAGTTCTAGTGTTTCTGGTGCTGTTTGTTTTGCACATATTCAACAACTCCATCAGGGCTTGGTCTGCGGAAGCCCAGTAAGCCACAGAGATCTCCTTTCAGCACCCTGTAAAGACTGCCTAAAGGCTTTGTCTCTGTATTCAATCAGTGTACGACAGGATATTCATGCCCTGAATTCTCCTAGTGAGAAACCTTTGTGGGTATTCCAGTTGTTAAAAGTGCCTGGTTAGATGCACTTCAAAGTGAGCATTGCATTCAGTGATAGGCATCCAGGTCCAAAGAGGTCAATATCCCACTGTACTCCACCCTTTGTACAATGCTTTCTTTGGTATGTACTTGACCAGGCATATGCAGCAGCTAGAGTGACCTCTGAGGTTCCTTACAAAAATAATATAAGGTGCAACAAACCTGCTTTATGCAGAGCACTTTAAAGACATTTATCTGTACTCGGTCTCCTATAGATTGTTGAGAGGTGATCTATGCCTGACTTACAAGGCATCCACAAACCCCACATTTATGAATCTTCTGCATATTCGTACGAAAGTACCAGAAATACAAGGTCTAGGTACCTGAATTTTGTCTGTGACTTAAACAGAAAGTGCTGGAGAGACAGATGTATGTCCCAGAGATTTCCCCTCTTATGAAACAGGCTTCCCATCCATGTGAAACTGAGTTAATCTATTACCCAGTTTAAGCACAACCTTGACCAGTGGATGGGGAATAGGAAATTTACACAGAGCCTGGCACCCATGCCTCTTATGACCAGAGGTAGCTTATAAATGCCTGAGTCTCTCTGTGTGTGCCTCTGTCTCTGTCTCTCTCTCTCCTATTGTGATACAGAACATCAGTATTCTTTTGGGAAAACTTGGCTAGGCTTAGAAAGGCCCCCGGCTCGTTTCTAGTAACAGTCAATGAATGTATGAATAGGTCTGATAAGGGCCAAATAGAGTGGTACTATAACTTCCTTGGAGCTGGATGGCGTACCCTTACCTATAAGCTGGGCGACGTGGAATTATTTTCTTATTATCTTGGCCAGAAATCAAATTGCAGCTTGTGTATGTTCCCAGATCCCTTACTACTGAGTTGAGTCTTAAGGGCATTTTATAGACGCAGTATTTAACTTGTGTTGACAGTTTCCCAAAGGGTATTACAAAGCATATTTTGGCATTGAGTTTCAGGCGATGGCTTTGGCACTAGTCATTTGTCTGTTAAACTACCTTGCAAGATGTTTGTGTCTTTGGGAGAATCTGTAATAGCTCCCATTTTACAGTCATCTGTGAACTTGGTGAGCCAGAGGCCTTTAATGTTAGCCTTGACTTCTGAGAAGTATATACCAAACAGGAGCGGGCCCAACACTGAGTCGTGAGGTACTTCACTGGTGACCGGTCTCCTGGTGGAGGTGGTCTCACTGATCCTGACTTCCTGGTCCTGTCTATGAGCCATCTGGCAAAACCGCGAGTTATGTAAGGGTTTACACCTAATTCACAGAGCTTGTCAACAACCCCTGAGAGATTACTGAATTAAGTGTCTTAAACGGATCAAGATAAGTAGTATGCACTGTTTTCATCCATTGCCTTCGTGATTGTCAAAGAAGTGTATCAAGTTAAGTAGTGTCTGTAGGTTGCCAATGTCCTTACTTATCATTTCAGTGATAATTAATTCAGTGCCTTTTGTATGTTAGTTAGGCTTATTACACTGATGGGTCTGTAATTCCCTGGGTCAGTTGATGGTCTGCCCTTCTGGAGGGGAATGACTTTTGTGGTCCTCCATTCACTTGGGATGTAGCCTGTTTCAGAGCTGTAGTTGGGAGTGCCTCAAGTGGTCATGTTTTAGACTGTTCAGGAGGCAAACAAGGTTGTTGTCAGGACCCATGGAGGTGATGTTCTTGGTTTTACCTAGTGCTACTAGCATCTAGTCCCTGTTAATAGTTGGGGGAGGTATGTTGGAGGGGATTTCAGTTGATAGAGCTGGGAAGAAGTGGGGGGGTGAAGTTTGAGCTGAATTTATCAGCCAGTAGATTTACTATGTCACCCTGATCAGTGTAGGTGGTACCACCAGTTCAGCATACTGTTGTGTGTTGCCTCTAAGGTTCCACACACAGCTGAAGAAAGGTTTCTGATTGCCCTTAGCCTGCAAGACTATAATGACCTCAAAGTTGGCCTTATTGGACTTATACAACTAAGCAAGAAACTAAGAGGTCTAAGAGACCACTTTTCTTTAAGAGAGTTGCTTTCCTTGACTTTGGCCACGAGTATTATATACCCTGTTTATGTGAGGATTCCATCAGTGGGGTTTGTTTTTGACATTTGTTTTGGGTTTATTTCTGGTAAGCAGCACAGCCTCTATGAAGCCATTCACATGTTTGTATAGAGACACTGTGACCGATTCTGGGTAGGTAGCTGTGTTCATGGGGTTGGGGAGCCCTGAATTGTTTTACAAACTGTCACTTAATAGGATGCTATTGGTTTAGCTGTGTTTTCTGGGTTGATTTTTTTACTTCAAATGAGACCGCTATATGATCCAACCTCACTAGTGAGGATGGGACATGGGGGGGCAGTGCTCTCACATATTGGTGAGTACCAGATCCACTGTGTTGGAGCATGTACTGTCTGTTCCTGAGTGTTTGTGTTAGTAAAGTCCAGGAAGTGTTGTACCTGTGAGTTTGAAGCAATGTACATTTTCCAGTCTATTCAAGGGTAATTAAAGTCACCCATGAATAGGGTGATTGGTTGGATGGTAAGCACCTCTAGTAGATTTAGGTAGGGGTTGTGAGACTGTAGGGACATAGATGGTGGCCTATAGCTAGCCATGATATGGTGAGGGACCTTACCTGTGGTGACTTGCACATGGACAAGCTCCATGGCATCATCCTGGTTAACCAACCTAGAGGTATGTTTGTTGCTAACATAGATTGAGATACCCCCACCTTTGGCCCCAGTCCATGCTGCTGTTGGACTAAACGTGTGGAAACTGGTGTAGCCTTGCACTTCCAGAGTACTTTCTACAGGTTTAAACCAGGTCTCAGTTATGGCACAGATGGCTATATTCTGCAGAGTGATGAGGGCTTGAAGGGTGTGTAGTTTATTTAGACTCTGAGCATTGAGCAGTAACACCTCAACGTTACTTGTAGATTTTTTTCACTATGTTTTAGTTTTGTCTTTTTGGCATAGCCTAAAAAAGGTTTGAGGGGGTGGATAAAGTTTTAGCCACTATCTGAAAGCTTAGGGAAAACGGGTGCAAAGCAATGTGGTCTTTTGTCCATGTTCTCCCATGCTGACAGATATTTGTTCCCACTTGGAGTGACACCAGAAACTAAGCCAGTTATTAAAATTGATCATTTTATGTCCGTACTATGGCATCACCCTTGGGGAAGGTAAAATGCTGCTTAGTGCAAGGTTCATACCTATCTGTGACACCTGTTTTGAGAGGTCCATTATGTCTCTTCATATAGTCTGGTGAAGTAAGTCTTGGGGCATTTATACCCACATGGACTATGACAGAATCATATTGCCACCCGGGGTGCAGTAACTTCAGTGTGTGCATGATATTGTGGAACCTGGCTCCAGGTGAAGCAACTAACCTTTATCTTCTCCCTGTCCAGCCTGGTGAGTGGGGCATCTGTGTGACACACTATGGAGTCCCCAATGACAAGAATATTTGGTAAAGTTTGTGCTTGCCTTATGGACTTTGCACTTGGGGGATGATTAGGTGTAGGCTTATGTGAGATTTTGGTGTTGCTTTTGGTGCATGCTTTAGTGATTGCTGACGAACAGTGCTGCTGTTGTGTGGCTTTGGTGTTGTTTGAGATTTGGCAAGGTTTGTTTTAATTTTAGTGCCGTGGCATAAGACTATCTGTGTGTATCATGAACGGTATGTATGAGAGATGTAGTGTGGGCATTCCTGACCATTTCATTTGTATACAAGATTTTTGCCTCCGAGGAAGTTGTTTGTTTACATCTCTCGCATACAATGTTTTTTTTTTTAATTTTTTATTTATTTTTTTGTTTTGTTTTGTTTTTTTAATGATTAAATGGTCGTCTGAGAACATGAGACAATTGCTGCATTACCTTAGGATACCCAAATCAACCAATCTGGTCACGGACACATTTGGATTTGGAAGTTGTGTATCCAAGTTTTCTGATCCTGTAATATGGTGGGCTGTTTAGGATTTAGGATTGCGTTTTCACAGGTGTCTCCTAGGGTAGTTTTTGTGGTTAAGGGCAGGATGTTATGCAATGCTAGGATATGGTAGTGTGGGTTCATGTTATATGGACGAAACGCCACTTCAACGACACTTACTTCCACGAGACTACATCACCGACAACGTAAAACCTCAAAATAACACATCAGTGACGACCGTTTCATAGACTGGCATCACTGGCACATATATCTGCGAAACCATGCTGCCATGGATAACTGCCAACTCTACATAATGCGACCGTGAAGTAATTCAAAACATATCATGTCCTGTAGTGCACCATAGACATAGCCCATGATAGCCAGTGAAATTATTTGTTAAACTATGTATCAGTATGTACGACTAGGTAGTGCAAACACACACACCAACAACTTTGCGAAATTTGAGCATAGCTTGTCATGTCAACATCCCACAGCTGTATATACATCTCAGTAGTGTTACAGTTTCAGTAATTTAGCTACTGCTTTCACAAACTCCACATGACTGTAAGACCCCTGATTATCCAGTATGGTTCTAAACTGTGCACTTCATCAAACTGTGTCTCTTCATCAACTTATGCCGTTTTTGGGACGAAGACATAACATTTGTCATTTTGAAAGTCGAAATTCATCCACTATGTTCTGTTCCCTGGTAAGAACATTCAGTAACACAGCCAGATCAGTTCCCTTGCCACCCAACAAGCACTTTAACTGCCTATGCCCCATCTCCACGCTATTCTGTGTTCTAGGGAGGAATAGCTGATTTAACTCTGAAATATTTCAGAAAGAAATGACGTCCTTTAACTGCTGAAATGTCTCGATCACATCCCTTTCATTGATAAATGCAAGTATTATAAGACTCTTTACATGCAGCTGAAAAGCCATATTACTATTGTACAATGAACACAGACCTAGTTAAACCTTACAGCAGATATTCTGACCGAAATGAATTGGGCACCCTTTGGAAACAGCCTCCTTCACATTTAGGCAAATACTCTTCATAGCATCAATTTCATAGTCAAAGCACATATTGTACTGCTGGTTAAATGTATTGTCCAACTTTCGATGATAAATAGCATGCCACATATAATTGTATGACTTCAAAGATTTCTTGGACATTAAGCAGTAGACAAGGGATAGCCTTACTATACATCCCAAAGTTCACTAAACCGTGAACACTATACAACTGCTTACAGCACACACCCTTAGAGAAGAAGGTGCCATCCATAAGCCAAATTGTGGCTCTGCTCAGATCGTACAGGTTATTTAGGGTACTAAACACTACAACAGTTGTTCCAGTATAGCATCGCTTAGGGATTTGCTGGTAAGCACTCCGCTTTTGAGAGGAAACTTCTGAAATTCTATTGTTTCTTAACGTTAGACCATCATCTCTCTCTGCTAAAAATACTTTGTGCCATACACGGATTACTTGCTGTAATGGTGCTTTCCTACCTGGAACTTTATGAATGGTAGTGAGAGAAGTGGAGGCTAATACATCGTCCACTACTAGAAGGGGTCATCTCTACTTAACCTAGCCCTCTCCTTCACATCGCTACACACAATATATTTTTGTATTTCCCTAGGTTCACCTGCATGGTTATGCGGTACTGACATTTCCAGCTGTTCAACATCAGCAACTACCGTTGTTAAAACTCTACCTCTGCACTTGTCAGAGATTTTGTATTTACATCCCCAGTACTTCCTGCTTTGCCTGCTTCTCTGACAGTGATAAATAAAGCCATCAATAACGAGCATTTATTTGCTGTGTTGAGATGGCACAGTATGGTATATGTTCCCTAAAACACCAAGACCGTTCATCTGGAACACATCCATTGCTTTTTCTCAGTGATACAACGTACAAGCTGTTTGGTTTAACCTTACTGTTTATAGCAAATGTTAGAAGCAGTTAACCGGATGTTACTCGCTGTAGTTTAGGTGCGGAACATTCAGTCGGTGAATTACATGTCTGTGATTTTATTTTTCATTTAAGTGGGCTGTCGGTGATGTGGTCTTGTGCTGTGGTCTTGTGCAAGTAAGTGTAGTTGAAGTGTCATTTCATCCATATAACATGAATCCGGTAGTGCTGTTCGATGCACCTGCTAGCTGCTCTAAGCTAATTTCTGCACAATTCCAGACTGTTTAACAGGTTTCAGATCTAATCCTGACTTCATAGGTAAAATTTACTGTCAAGGCATTTGCTGTCAGGGCATTGCTAACAGACATGGCCCAGTAGAAAGCTCCACACAGAAACAAATTTGAAAACTATGTGGACAGACTCAAAAAAACTCCCAACTATTCTCTGTATAATATCGCCTACTTAGAGGTGATCTCTTCTTGACTTACAAAGCCATGTCTGATCCAGCTCTGTTAGAAATGCTACATCTAAAGAAATCCCAATCCCTCCCCACTACATGCTCCAGAGACCTTAACCTCATTACCACAATCAGAAGAACAAGCTGGAAGAACAGGTTCATAACCCAGTGACTGCCCATGCTGTGGAATAGTCTTCCCATGCATGTCAAGTGGATCGCCTCACTGGCCCCTCTTCAAGAGAAATCTTGATGAGTGGATGGGGATCACTCCAGTGGCTTTACTCGACAGAGGGTCTGGGAATTAAGGTCGGGTGGCATGATGCCAGGGTAATCTTATGGGCTAGGCTTGTAAAAGGCTCTAGGGCCATTGGCCTAGTACACACTTATGAACCTATGCCCTCAAGCCAATAAAAAAATACACTTTGAGCTCCCCCCCGGGTGCATCCCAACTTCGAAAGCCCAAGTAAAAACCTTTTGCCACAAGATGCGTCACCATGGATTCTGTTAATGTAAAAGCATAGCAAAAGCAAGTCTCAAGTGCAGATTACTTACCAAGCAGCTATATCCCTGGCTAATTTGCCCTTCTGCAAAAAGATTTCGAGGCATATAAACTAGAGAAGCCAACAAACATTGAAATGACTATTTTTGTCACAAAATTAAATAATTGCTTTAAAATACTTAAAAACAATAGCAATCACTGTATAAAGCAAGTGCAGTTAATTAAGAAAATATTGTTATCTTAGATTGGATGGCTCTGGATGCAGTCGAAACACTGGAAAGCATTGCGGAGTTCTTTGTGTGATCCCACCTACATCCATGTACATGCTAAATATTGATTTGAACTTGCAATATGATAAAACACTCCTGCTTTGACTGTGCACATATGCTAATAACCCAAGATTTAAATGTATACATTTCTCTGTTAAGTGGAACCTGTATATGTGATAATGTACATAAGATTATATAATGTTTTATATGTAAATAAGTTTCATTTCCTTGAATTGTATGTTGTGCTTGTATATGTAAGAATAGAATCAAGACTCACTATGCCCCTTGGCTAACTAAACCAACTAAAGAACTAATGCTTAGCGGAGACAAAACCTGGAAATCATGGCTAAAAAACAAAACCCATTCAGACCTCCTTAAGTTCAGACAGCTTCGCAACCAAGTAAAAAACTAGTAACCAAAGGCAAAAAAGAGTATTATCTAAAATTCCAATCCAGTTGTAAACAGAACCCCAAAAATTTTGGACATCCATATCTTCCCTTCTGAACCTAGGCACCAAAATTAACCCTTGTCCATTTCCAGATAAAAGTCTTGCACAAAATAGCTAATATCTTTAACTCTCACTTTATAAACATTATTTCAAATATCACCACCGACTTTTCCTTACCCCACAATGACACTGTCTCAGATAACTCTGCTATTCCATTAATCTCTCTCAATTTTTCTGAATTTACTCCAACACCCAGGTTTGCTTTCAAACCTGTTCCGGCGAGTACTTTCAAAAAACGTCTCCTCAAATTCAAACCTATTCAGATGCAGCAGATCTACCCTTAGAATATCTAAAACTAGCTGCAGAGGCTATAGCCTATCCTATCAGTATACTAACATTCATCTGTGTTATGTGGAAATTTTCTCCCTGGGCCTCTGCTAAAAAAGGACTTGCGTCCAGTCAGACTTTCCCGGTAAACAAATGTAAAATAAAAAAAATATCAGGGACGTGGGGGGTGCCCCCATGTCCCCTACAAAAATGTTTTTTTTCGTTTTCAAACAAATGTTGGTTTGATTCCTTTTTTTCCAGTCTGCTTCAGTTTAATGAAATAGATCCTGTGTGTCTGTGTGTGCGTCTCTGTATATGTATATTGGTATATTAATTTGCATCTAAGAACCTAAAACTTCAAAAACGGCAAATACTTCTGAAAAACGTCTTTTTTGCTGTACACCCAATGGAGGACACCTTGCCCAGACAACCTGTTAATTTTATTACCACCATGATTGCACAGGTGCAGAGAAAAAGACCACCACTGTAAATCACTGCTGATGCACACACTTGTGGGTGGGCATTACCGAGGTGTAGACTGTGCACTTAGCCTAATTTGACTTGTAAATTCTACCACCCTAAACTACACCAGCATTAACTAACTATCTGTAGCCTATTTACTACACATTTCTGTCAATATTTATTAAAGTAAGTGTATTTTACACTAAATGAGTCTTAGATTAAATTTTTAGATATTTTCATTTTAGACTAAATGATTTTTAGGTGAAATGTCATGTCCTCATGTATTTTTATATGTCCATGGCGCAAATTTTTTAGCACTAAGTGTTTACATATCTTGCTGCTTTTGGTGCAAGATTAGTGGACAGTGGGGATTGGGGAGTTTTCACTTTTGCTCCCTTGCAAAAATAACTTTTGATCATTTTTGACTGTGCTTGTGTATTCACTCACTTTCAGCTCAGACCCTCCTTTGATCATTGAACTACTTCAACCATGCATTTGATGCATCAAGAGCAAGAACCCTGCAGCCTATTAATTTAGTTGTTCCTTTAGGAGCCAAGTGCCTGCCATATTCATTTCTGGAGTTCAGATTTTTTTGAGGGCGGTGAGGTGGTTCTAGTGTTTTTTTTTTTCCATGCATGCTCAGTGATATCTGTGTGGTTGGCCGTGCAATGGGCATTGACAGACACGGTCACTTGCTTCCACTAGTGAAACATAAAATGTGTGTTTTTGTGGGTGTGTGTGAGCAGAACTGGTGAGTGTCTATCCATGTCTTGGAGCAGGCACTCCCTTTGATTCTCCAGTGTGTCCTGAGGAGTTCAAGTTCAGTTGGAGCACTCATTTCTGAATGTGCATCTCTATCCCCTCTCTCCCTTATAGAAATGAGCAGGCTGTTGCCTTGTGTCCTCCCCTCATGTTTGCTTCTTCAGCACCTGAGCTACTGATTGCATTCAAGTTACTTTGCTTGTTGTCTGGTCTTTATCCTTATACAAGGACTTGATTTGATACAACATTTAACACATATTTATCTTGTACAGGTTTATACAAATGTGTACTGTGGGGTGCCTGGAAGAACATAAGGGGAAATAAAAAATAACAAAGTCTGGCCCATCCTGCATCGTCCCACCCTGCATCGTCCCACAGTGAAAATGGCATGCACCTGGAGTACACAGCATACAGAAATATCCAAACACAAAATCCAGTAGCACTGTCAAATGTCAAAATATGGGGTTTATGGTGTACATCATGCAAAACAACCTGAGTATTCATATACACCAATCACGTGTAGAACATGTGCGTGACAAAAAAAAAATAGCATAAATCCTGTTAAGTATTACATTGAGAGGCAGATGTACACCAGCGATTAGCAGTGTGTGCCCATGCAGGCAGTGGATGGCCAGGTATACTGCCTCTAGCTGTGATTGGATTGCAAGACATGTGGTAGGAGTACAATGAACATATATTCTTATGACGAAACATATAAATTAGGAAATGTGGCATGTGCTCCATGTAGTGCTGGATGTATTGCAAGCCTGACAAACAACAGGGTCTCTCTTGAAATGTCGGCAATTGAAATGCTGAGTGCTGACCATCTGAAAAAAATAACCAAAAACACATGAGAAGAGCAAATCTCAAAATTCGCTGTTCTACTTTATACTTCTTTTTACAGGGAGGGCAAGCACCTCCCCCCCCATGTGGGGAGCAAGCCTTGCCACACCCTAAACGTATATATACCAAATCCAAGATTGCTATACTTTGGAGGAATGGCATCTCAGACTTAGTATATGGAAGTCTGATCTTTTGGCCATTCAGTCTCTGTATTTTGGGAATTGCTCTGTTGAGTCCCGACATTTCAAATAGTTATCCAAACAATACAGAGCTGTATGTGCACTGATGGTGGTGTTTATTGTACTATGCCATGGTCTAGCACCATGTTCCCTTCATTGTTAAAGGTGGTTGCTGTAGAATCTGTGGTGTGCCGTGGATGACCATGTTATTGTCAGAAGCACAAGTAACATGTTACCATAAACACCTGACCTAGGAAGGAATACTGGTTGGCCAAGAAAGGAGTTGCAGTACTAAAGAACAGGGCATCGGAGGCACTCTACTAGCTTCTGGAAAGTGTATCACTAGGTGGCACAAAGAAACTACATCAGGTTGCAAGGCAAAGACAGAAAGATAAAGAGATAGTCAGATGCCCTGCATAAGGGATGCCAGCAACAACCTGCTCACCAGTTCACTGGGCATCAAAGGCAGATGGAAGGAGCATTTCCAGCAACCTCTGAATGAAGAAAACCCCAGAGAAGCTGTACTGCGTCAGGCATAGCCTACGAAGAGAGAAGAGGAGCCCACCGTAGAAGACATAAGAACAGCACTAAGGAAAATGTAATCCGGGAAAGCAGCAGGCTCAAATGAGGTCACAGCAGGTATGATAAAGCTGCTGGGTGAGATAAGGGAGAAATGGCTCCTGAGGTTACTCATAGCAATGTGGAGAGAAAGGCACACAAAGTAGTAGAATGTAAGATGGGAAATGAGCGGTACAGATACAGATCATGGTACAGCACAACTAACCCGATGTTTGCAGTGAGACAGATAGATGAGAAGAAGCTAGAGATGAGTAAGGAGTCCAACTGGGAATACACAGACTTGGAGAAAGCATATGACAAGGTCCCAAGAAAGCTGATTAAGGTAGTGTGACGGTGGTTTGAAGTCCCAGAAACATTCGTAGAGTTAGTGCAGGCTATGTACAAGGACCCAAGTACTCAAATACGAACTGTATTCAGCCTCACAGAGGGGTGCCCAGTGGGAGTGGGTGTGCACCAGGGTTCATCTCTTAGCCCACTGCTTTTCATACTGGTGATAGACTACATTAGCAAACAGGTCGAAGGGAACAGATCAGCAAAGATGCTGTATGCAGATGATGTGACATTACAGGCAGACTCTGAGCAAGAACTTCAGCAAAGGATAGGGAATGGAATGCAAAACTGTAGGCAGAGGGATGAAATTAAGCACATATAAGACAGTGGTAATGGCAGCAAATTGGGGAAATCGGAAGAAGCTGACAATTGAGATAGAAAGGAACATGGTGTATGGTACAGAAACTTAGGCAGTAAAGGCAGAGCAGATGAGGAAGCTAGAGGTGATGGAAATTTAAGTGCCTGAGGAGGGTGGTAGGATGCACACTCTGGGACAGACATAGAAATGGGGACATGCTGCAGAAAAGATTAGAGACAACAGATTATAGTGGTTTGGGCACATTTGCACAAAAACAGAAGACAATTTGGTGAAGATTTGTGACAAACAGGAAGAAGGTAAGAGAAAACGAGGACATCCAGCAAAGAGGTGGATTGTATGAAAGAAGATCTTCAGCAGTCAGGCATGAGTGCTGAATAAGGCAGGAGTATGGCATTGAATCGAGAGGGATTGCAACAGTTAACACAATACCTGATCCCATGTAGAAAGTAGAGGAAAAGTGGTGATGATGGTGATGACGACGACGTATTACAGTGCAATATCTGGCAGCTTGTATGTGATGGGAAGTATGCCACAGTGAACAAATAGCCTTTTGCATGCTGGCTGCATAATGCCAAAGGTTTTCACTGCCACAGTATAAAATCCGTTTTAAAATTAGCATCATTTGCAAGCCCTGATGCACTTTTAGAAAGTACTTCTTGATTTATGTAGTAGTGGCAATTTGTAGTATTGGTCTGTCACAGACCCCTTGTGAAGTAGTATTATATCACAAATTGTATACACTGTCACATCACATATATCTGCATCTTTCTGCCCATCACAGTCCCCATGAGCTATGGAGATGTATTTCACAGATTATTCGCTGCCACAATCTACACATATATGTGACGTTAAACTAGTTGTAGCCATCAGTGTGCTATGGGAACCCATAACTCTTATCTGTACACTCTTTGTGCAGCCCTTTAGCATTGTACCTGTAATAGCAGATGGTGTAGGATGGGAAAGAATCATGCAGTGGATGCACTGGCATATACACAGAGTTTGCAGAAATGTCTGCATCCATGTGCTATATACTACTCACTTTGGCATTCACACATCTTATAGACAATCTAGCATTGCACTCACATTTGCTGCTGATGCTCTGTGGGAATATACCTTGCATATTACACATTGGATTACTGTAGAGACCCAAAGTATGAGATGTACAGTGAGAAAGTACTGTATACTTTGCACAGTGGCACACAGTGTTGCTGTATAGCATTTTACTTGTAACGCAATGTTCTTAAAATTTGCACGTCACAGTCACAATAGTTGTGCGCGTGTTATTCGCTGAGAATACTCTATAGGTAGCAGTCAGATTCTTAGCAGGTGCACTTATTCTCTGCGGTAGTTTCTGGGATTTTATTGCAGTGCAACAGTGAAATACACTCCTGTATGGAGTTATGCATTGCTAGTGTACAGTAATCCCAAGTGTTTATATTGCACTGGTATTCACTGAAAGTAAGTAGAGGATGCCTTGTTTTGCTTCCTGTTGTCTTTGCATCTGTTTCAGATATCACTAGGACATGTCAAGACACTTGTGCTGCCACAGTTTCATGGCAGGGAGGATACCAGTCCTTGGTATTATGGCTTGACCAACATTTGACCATACTGAATCTCTGTTTTTTGTGTTTGTTTTTGTATTCCCAGGGGCTTATTGCCCAGCACTTGTTTCTTGTAAGTTAATATTTGGTCTTCAAAAAGGCAAGTTTTATACTTATGTATTCTTTAGGCCTTTGTCCACATTTTTCTTCCTGACCTCTTGCCATTACATCTGCTTTGTTTAAGTGGTACGTCTGGTCTTGGAATCATAGTATGCAACCACACCCTTCAAAATAACATTCCTGCCTTGTATACATGATGTACGTTTGAACCAGACCATCTATCCACTTGCTGCAGTACTTCTTTCATGTGTGTCATTAGTCTACCAGTGACATGGTGATTATCTGCATGAGCCATAATGGCAAGCTGTGCAGTGTATCATTGCATAAGACATATAGACTGCTGTTTATCAACATGTTATGCATTGTGAATGCATATCATTAACATGTTGTATTTTTCTAGCGGCCAGTAATGAGATTTAACCAATTTATACCGTGCCAGATGATAGGGCACTTGCATGTTTCCTCCAGCCTTCACTCTGCATGATTTCCCAGTGTGTGTTATGAGACTTGGGGTACATCTGCTGTGCTATAAGCAGTGTGTAAAGGTTTCTGTGCCAGTCAGACGAGTATGACAGTCGTTGAATCTACGATGCTGATGCACTGCTCTAGGCAGTACTCTTCAGAAACATGCAATGCACACATGTCCATTTTTATATGTACTCAGTAAACAAGAGAAGAGCCAGGTATACCAAATACAGAGTAATGCCCTGGTCCAAATCATATTTTGTAAGTAAATGTCCTTATTGCTATTTATGACCGTGTGCAGTTGGTTTCTTTTTACCTCCAGGGCATTACTGTACATTTATATATACTTACACAAATGCTTGTTTAAATCTCACTGTAGGTGTATTATGAAATACTAGTTCATAGGTGAATACTGGGCTAACTGCCCTGAAAGACTTGGCCAATAACCCAAGCTCAGAATTAAACCCTGTACCTAGTGTTTATTAGGTAAAGACATTAACCATTTTGCCAAATCCACTTCACAAAAGTGGGATAAGAGAGCTGTGTGCAGAATTAAATATATTCACCTCAGGGGGAAGTGGATACAGTAACAAGCATAACCTGTGTGTGTGTGTGTGTGTGTGTATATGTATATATATATATATATATATATATATATATATATATATATATATATATATATATATATATATATATATATATATATATATAAAAACACTTTCCTTGTTGTACATCAAACCTCGTATCTGCCTAGTTATACAATGTAGCTTGTACAGTATTAGTCACAAGCCTCACAGGCGAAGTCTTGTACTGTATCATGTGATTCGGATCTCAGTGGAGTTTTTCTGGATGCTTTGATGCCTCTCCTGTAAGAGAAGCCATTAAATTATTTGCATGGTCATTTCCATTCCCATTGCATAAGTCTTTGATAACTATTTAATTGTTGTACCTTGTGATACATTTGTTTGTATATGAGGCCATGTCCTTCAGATAGACTGAAGTCAGTTTACTGAGAACAATGAAGTGGGGAGGTGTGGCTCAAGGAAGGTATTAGTGGCTGGGTACTGCTGATGGGCAATGGGTGGCACAGGAAGTAGAAAGACAGGATGTGCCTGGAGGTTGTTGTAGATGCCTGTACTGTAGGTGGTCATGGTATAAGAACATCAGAGATCTGCAAGATGGTTTACATCGTGACTACTGAGTCAAGAGGAAAGTTAGGGATACCAACCTGTAGCAAAGTATGAGAGGGCAGAATCTTCTGGGGTACTGAAGCACTGATTCTGTACTCATATTCTGCAGCCGAACCTTCTACATCCATGGTGAAGGCTTCTTAAGAGTTTTTATCCACTGTGGCCAATGGACAAGATAGCTCTGCCGTGCCGTGGAGTTTAGATGCATATTTCATTGTAGGTATGGCTGTTTCATTATTTTTCCTGCTTTTTATATGTCTGTGTTGGTTACTACGTATAGCTGTACTTTTCATACTGGTGTCAAATACACTTCTGTAGCAAGCATTAGTGCTGTGATACCAAGCAGGCAGCTGAATGTTGTGTCCAGTTCATCTGTTTTTCCTCAGGAGGCATGAAGCAAACCCTGAAAAGTACAGATGCTCCTTTGATGACTTTGCTGCATACAGGCCTGATGATGGCACAGTGAGCTCATCACTGCGGAGTCAGATGTGCAGGGAGGAAGAGGTGGCGTCTCATTTGTGGCAGACATGACCAAGGTGATTGAACCCAAGGAAGTTCATACTGTTTACGCTAGGCAGAGCCAATGCAGTGAGGGTGAACATGGTGTTGAATACCACAACCACTGTACAGCATATTGTTCCCTGCCCTGCATATGCATTATCAGTGGTTGACATGTCTGCAGAGTGACACAGATACATACATCAGGGGCTGCTGTTTGAAGCCACTTAGTATGATGGTAGTGCCACGTAATTGTCTGTGTTGCACTACATGCACCTGATGCAGAAGCACCATGCTATGATAAGACATTGTCACCTCCAGGGCCGCTGATGGTAATGTACTGGCACAATATGCAGGTATACTGTAGATGAGAGTCACGTTTTAAGAGGTACCTTCCACTGCATGGGGTGCTCTGCAGGTTGTCTTATGCAAGATGCTTATGAAGAACTTGGGGATGCAGGAAGGCTGGCCCCAAGCCATGAATACAGCTCAAGTGGCATAGCTGTGCCATCGCTTGTCCAGTAGTTTTCATCTGTGTCATGAAGTACCATGCCTGCATATCCAGCATGGATGCCCTGATGAAGCACCATCTAGCAGTGCTGCTGCCTGCTCATTTGGAGCATCATAGTGGACTGTAATAAACCTGCATCACAGGGGTTCTTGATATTTGAACCTCTCCGTCAGCAGTCCTGCATATGTTACCTGAAATGGCTACAGTTTCCCTGGTTGCATGATGGCACTGTTGATGCTGTGACCCCATCATTACACCTGCTGTGTATGAGAAGGACCAATGCTTTCCAGTGTCAGGTTGCAGCACACCAGCACCGGCTCTGGTGCAGGGGGATAAAGGCCTATGCCCAATGTTTGAATAGCAGTTTGGGTGCTGCAGGATCCAGCCGCATGGCCTATGTGAAGGGGGGTGATCCTAGTCAGACCAGTTTGCCTCCACACATGTGGAGCATGACTAGTGGCTGCAGCACTGGGCAAGATTTTGTATTTCACTGCTTGCTTGCATACCTTACACATATTTTCTTTTTGGTTTTTTTTAATCGTTAGATTTAAACCTTTGCTTCTTCCTTTGCTGACTATACTGATGTCTATTTTCACATTTGAGTTTGTGTGTATCTTTTTTTTTTTTTTTTTTTGTATTCTCATCATCATCTTCTTTCGGCTGCAGATCACCTGTTTCTATTTCTTCCTGTCCTCTGCATCTTGCTCACCTTGACCTCTAATTTCATTGCTACTGTATTTTCTGATTTTGTTTCTTGGTTCATTGTTTATGCTGGTACATCCTTTTTTTAAAGGCAAAATGATGGAGACAGAGGTCATACTCTCTCTGTTTTTAGTATATATGAATATTTCCTTCTTCAAAGAAAAAGTGGACTTTGTCCATTGTCTTACATATAGCCTGCTGACCATAAAACTGGTGCATGCAGTGCCTGGTTATATGTAAATGTTGATGGGTATACCATAAGATCATAGGAAGTTAATTTATAAACAAATCAACACAGTTATCCAAGTTGTTGTAAAGTAAAGGGGAGGTACTCTGCTTGACGTAGAGAAGGAGTCTATTCCACAGATGGGGAGTCTCTGGGGCACAAATCTGAACCACCAATGAGTCCTATTGATGTCACAGACCAGGTTGAGGCCATGTGTGCAGGTTACTCGAGTGGAGCTTGACTTGTGGATATGCAGCAGTCCCATCAAGCAGTCCCATCAAGGCGGGGTCCGAGATCGCCTTGTATGCCATTCATTAGTCACTTATGAGGAGTCTGTATGAAACCGAGTAGAAGGATACTCTATCTGTGTATGGTAGATTTTTGAGGCCCTGGATTCTCCTGGTCGTCTCTCCAGCTGCTGCATGTGCTTTGCGAGGTACATGCCGAGTGGGGCATTATACTCAATAGTAGGCCTTATAAGGGAAGAATACAGGGATGTTATGACATCCTTGTCCCTGGATGAGATACCCTTACTTATGAGGTGGGCCATGTAGAAAACTTTCCATACAATGGAAGCAACATGGTGGTCAAAAGTCAGGTTGCTATCAATCTGGGTGCCCAAATCCCTCACAACTGACTGCGTGCTTAGGACGTTAATTTGTGGGGACGTCAACTCTCCCCAAAGGGGATTATGATGCATTTTTTTGTATTCAGCTTGAAGCCATGTTTCTGGCACTAGTCATTTGTTTGAGTGAGACCCTCTTGGAGGATGTCCACTTTACTAGAGGAATTTATGACAGCGCCCAGCTTGCAGTCATCTGCAAACTTGGTCAGCCATGGCCCACTGGTTTTGGCTTGCACCTCAGAAAAGTACATCTCAAATAACAGAAGCCCCAAGACTGAACCCTGGGGTATGCCACTCTATATGGGTCTACTGCTTGAGGTGGCTTCCCCTATTTTGACTAGGTGGGTTCTATCAGTGAGCCAGTTAGCTACCCATCTGGTAACATACGGATTGATGCCTAGTTGAGAGAGTTTATCTATTATGCCTGAGTGGGGAATAGTGCCGAAGGCTTTGGCCAGATTAAGGTAGGCAGTGTGCACTGTCTTCCCCTCATCCATGGCTTTGGTAACTGCCTCAAAAAAGTCCACCAAATTTAACAGACATGACCTCCCCTTGAAGCCATACTGTGTGGGATCGAGTGTTTGGAGGTTGCCAATGTCCTTATTAATGAGGTCCATGATAATCTGCTCCGTGTACTTGCAGATCAGGCTAGTTAGGCTGATGGGTCTGTAATTTCCCAGATCGGTGGACACTCCACCTTTGTGTAAAGGGATGCCAGTGCTGTCCTCCAGTCAGCTGGGACAAAGCCGGTACTCAGGCTTTGGTTGAATAGGGCACCCAATAGTGCTGCAAGTCCCTGCCCGAGTTCATGTAAGATGCAGCCTGGGATGTTTATCGGGTTCCATGGAGGCTGTATTTTGCCTTTGAGAGAGCAGTGATGACCTGATCCCTAGATATAAGGAGAAGGGGGCAGGTACTGAGAATGTCCTGATTTACTGATGGGGGGGGGGCAGAGTGGTGAAATTTTCATTGAATCTATCAGCCGGCAAGTTTGCTACTGTATCTCTATGGCATTTGTATATGTGGTGTCCTTGACTATCAGTTCTGAACAGATCTGGGTGCTGCCTTTGAGATTATGGACATATGTGAAGAAGGCCTTATGATTGTCTGTCTCTAGCAGATGTGGCCATAGATACCAGCTATGGCTACCTGTTTAGGCATGCTTTTATGCACAATGTTATGGTATGCAGTACATGAGTAGCACTGTTTTTCAATTCAATACTACAACTGCTTTTCCTGAAAATCACAGTACAGCTTGAGTTAACTTGGCATAGTAGTTGGAGTAGCAATCCATGGCAAAGTGTTAGTCACAAGTGATTGTGTAATACATTGCAGTAGAATACCTTGACATGCATATGTAGCTGTGGATCACAAGGTATAGTAGAGATGCATATTGGGATATAATATTGTCATATTGTGGATATTATTGGCTAGGCTTGTAAAGGCTCTTGTGCCATTAGCCTTGTAATCACCTTTGAACCTGTATGCAGCTGTGAATCACGTGGTATAGTAGAGCTGCATGTGCAGCTGTATATCACTTGGTATAACAGAAGGTTTTGCTTTATTTTCTGAGAAAATGATGTGTACACTGTAGAAAACCACCTTAAACCAGGACAGCAAAGAATACATTTTCTGTTAATAATGACAATTACAGTGCATTCCTATGAATTAATAACTGTAAGTGTTAAATGCTGTCCTGTTTGATTTATGTGCAACAAATCCCAGAATATTGCTAAGAATACTGAAAACTGAAACAACAGGGAAGATAAATGTTGAACTGCAAAGAGATTTAACACCACTGTCATAATCCAAAACAGCAGCATGGCACATTGTCGGCAGAAAAGGAGTTTACTGTCCCAAACATGCTGCCATCTAAACAAAATATTGTTTTATGAATTACTGGACCACTGTGCCTCCATTGTTGTTTTTACATCTTATCACTGACACAGTCATAGCTGTCAGTATTTGGAGTGAAAAATAACTTGCCTGACAACAGGTATTTTTCAGTGACCTAATGTATTCTTGCCTCTGGAATTTCTCAGCTACAGATTTCAGGAATGTTAAGTGCAATATACTCTGACTTTGTATGTTAAATATGTATAAAACTTTGAAGTATTTCAACAAAGTGTGCAATAATTTAGATTCTGTTCTCTGATTTCTTGGCAGATCTAAAAATCAGGTTTGTTGAACTTTGCCGTAAATCTAACTTCCCATGTTTTACTTTTGCAATTGTGTAACTGTTAGATTTGTGAAATAGAGTTATGTACACTAGCTTTCTCTTTAAAGCTATAGCAACAAGTTTATAGCAAGAACGTCTATATTATATAAATCTCACCACTACATTTTATAGAAATTTGATTATTGACTCTTCCTTACCACAACTTTAAAGATTCATGATCAGTCAAATATTGACATTAGTTAATATGAAGTGTTTGCAGATGTAGTTTACTACATGATGAGGCAAAACACATTTACTGTAGGTACTATGTATACAGTATACCTAAAGAAATTTATTTTCTTACCTCAGTAGTCACACTTTAAATTATTTATTTGCTTTCCTGCGGGGGATTCTAATACATTGGACTTGGTCATTCTTACAAGCCCATAGGCAAGTACTAAGCTAGCTGCCCTTGCTGGCCATTTTAAGACTAGCCAGTTTCGCTTTTTGTGCTCTAAATAACCAATCCCATTTGGTTATAGATTGCCCTTACCTGTCCCATGGTCCATAATTGTATAATACCATAATGAGAGCAAGTGAGATCATGCCATATAACGTTTGAGGGGACTCATGCATGGGATAAAGCATTTAGGAGCTGCCTCTGTCCATTACTAGTGCAGAAGGCAGTCCTGGGTTAAAATTTCTGTTTCCCATTTATAAATATAAGTTGTGCTTGAGTATGTACAGGAATGGACTTTGTTTTATGTGGATGGATGGGGGAGTCTTTTATCTATTTTAAAATGTGTACATGGGCTAAATAGCTTGTGTGTTATGTTAGTTCTGTGCTTCATATCTTGTATATTCTGACCTGTATCTTATGCAGTTAACTTTCTATAATGGTGCTTCCCAAGTTTGCATGGTGTGCATTTGTGTACAGCTGTGAATTTATTATGGTGATATGCTAAAATCTCATGGTGATTTTTATGTATTACACTTTTTTTTCTGCTTGTGTATGACTGTGGTATTATTTGTCCAGCAGATGGCAGCAGAGTATAATATATTTTCAAATTATTTTTTTTTTTTGGCATTTTTGCAGGACATTGTAGTGCAGTTTTGTTGAAGGCAAGTGCATTTCAAATTACATGAGTTGGTTGTTCATATCCTGCCTCTTGGTCCAAAAAAATGGACAAATCCCAAAATAATGGGCGAACAAAGACTAAAAAATAGAGACAGATTTTAAATAATAACCTTATAAACTTAGTTGGTAGGTTACTAGAACTACAGGATTTGTATTCGTATGCATTTTCTGAAGGATATGGAGTCGTGTTATGATCCTGAGTGTTTTTCCAGAAAACTAAAATTTTATGAGGAACACACCAAAAATTTGAGGCAAAAATCTGGACAGTTGAGAGATAAGGTTCATATTGGTATGAAATTCAGTACTTCTAGGACACCTAAACTTTCACAATTTTACCCAGATAATTTTAATATAAAGTTCATACTGTAAAAGACTTAATTTTTGGTTTTATGTTCTTTGGAATATCTGAGACATTACCTTTTGTTGTTAAATATTACCTTGCCAGACAGTATTACCGGATTGCTTGCATTAATTTGATTATGTAGGCATTGCATTTGTTTCACTGTTTCACTTGTAGCTGTGCCCTGCATAGTTTTTTATAAGCATGAGACTGAACATTGGAAACCAAAATAAACCCAGGTTCCTTCCCCTATTATGTCTAATCTTTCTTAAAATTTATTTCAGTTTCAGTGTTTCCTTAAATTCATCTTTCTTTCTACAGAACTGGAATAATTAGTTTGCCTTTCATTTATGTTTATGTTCATAGATTTATAGGTAAAAGTACTAGACTGCCATTGTGGGCCATTTTAAGCTTATTTACTTTGTGTATGTGAGGTAAACACTTTAACCATTATGCCACCCCCCCCCCCTTTTAATTTAGTTAATTCATTGATTCAAACTCGAGTTTCACGTTTGCAGGTGAACCTTTCCTGGCATTCAGTAGGAGCAAACTATGGAATCTTTTATATCATATGGGGTGTCATCCAATCACAGCACTTCATTTTTTATTTTTTTTTGGCAAGCTAGAATAAGTAGAGTAACGCATGAAATGATCTGAGTAAACCTAACAACCTAAATACCAGAACATTCATTCATTCTGCAGTACACACTGTAATATTCAGAGATGCAGGGAAACTTTGTTTCAGAGCTTTGGGACAAACTGAGAATCGGGTATATCCTTTCTTAACTGTTTTTCTTATTTGGGGGTTTAAATTTAAGTACTATGTTTCTGTTGTACATTTTTTTTCACATTATACCAAAGTTCATCACCTCAGCCCTTGTGGCCATTAGACAATGATTCTAGATGCATTATCTCACAGCAGTGTAAACTTTGGCTCGAGATGATTGTCATTGCTGTAGTGACACCCTGACCCCATGTGCAAAATGGGAAAGGGGTTGAGGATGGATGGATGGATGGTCCTGCTGTTCATTTGTTAATTGTTCAAGGCCCCATATTTTCATAACTCTCAATTTAAAAAAGAAAAGACTGGCTACAGATTTGTAGTTCTTTGGTTCACGTCCCTTCCCATACAACACCCTTTCGCACAGTGGGGCTCACCCCATTCACCTGTTTACATAATATAATGAACTCACTCAGGGGTTACAGTACCTTGGGAAAGATTAAGTACTTTAGATAAAATTCAGTCTCTGAGCATTGGGACTTGAAGAATCATTAAATTACTAATCAGGGCTTCATGGTTAATTGTTTGTGTTGTCTTTATAAAATGCGTCATTTGGTTAAAACTATTGGTTCTGCAGAGAATCCTGTATGAGAACTAGGTCGATTGTTTTGCTCATTTTGAGGATGGAACCTGAAACCCCATAGTTTATCAACTTATCTTATCAGAAACCAACCATATGAAAATGTGTATATCAAGCCTATGATACTAAAATGCTTCCAAGTGTTTGTGTTGTGGGGATGACTTTGCTTACTGCACCCCCTAATCCTGCTAACACTGCCAGAGTACACTCCACCTTTGCTGCTGATGGTTCCCTCCTGAAAGTGTGAGACACATAATTATAAGTCCCATGTGTGTGAAAAATTAACCATTTCATATATGCGGTTTATCACAAAACCATTAAAGTTTTTTTTTTTTTTTTTTTTTTTTTAAGGATTTCGTCCTTGTTGCACTCTCTTCTACCCTGCTACTGTGTACATAGTCTGTGCACATGTGTTTGTATGTATCATATCAATGTAAAATAAATGTGTGTGGTGTGTATATACACACATACATAGATGCATACACATATATAGACACACACACATTAACTTTGTGATTGCTGTACCTCAAAGTATGTGGAATACTTAAAGACATTGCCCCCACTTAGTATATATTCCCCTTTGGTACTTTTAGTGTTGAGCCCCTGGACTTTCAGTAGGAACCTTCAAGGAGGTACATCACCTTTTCCACTCATCCCAGGTCTCAATCTTTTAGTTAGCAGCATCAGATCCCCCCCCATTACAGATTATAGATAAAGAGCTGGTACCTGGCATAACCCTATGATGTTATGTGATCCTATCTCGCCTACATTCTGACTGATGGGTTCGGAGCCGATCCCTCGGCTCCGACTCTGCACGCTTATGCCAAAGAGCGAAGTCTCTTATTGGCTGAGCTTACTATATCCCAGGATGCACCACTACCAGTCCCCCAGATCTCGTTTGCCGCTAACTAGCAAAGACGTGGTCTCGAGCTGGCTGAGCTAAGTAGTGTCTTTTCACTAACTTTTTCTGTCAGAAATTTGCTAATTCTTCACAAAAAGCTGTTTTAACAGCTACTCTGTGCTGTTGTGTGTGTTTTGAGAATTTTTTTGTGGAAATTTTGTGTGTGATTGGTGTTTGTTCTGGTTACAGGCTCCCTTGATCCGTAGGGCCTTTCCTGTCAGTTAATCCCTTTTGAACCTTTAGGGGTTCTTTGATTCCTTATATATTTATTCACTGTTGTATGTCTTCAGTTGGCCTTTATTTTAATTGCGGGCTATCATTGTGAACGGCAAGTTAATCTTTGTAGGGTCAGACTATTCCAACAGAGTTTTGTCTGTGAGAGAGTTACTCAGTTTTACTTATAATGTCTCAGGCTCCTAGGCACTTCGGGCTTCAAGAAGTGCACTAAATGTAGTTTTAAAATGTCTATCACGGATGACCACTCTGTGTATATTGTTTGGGCGCCAAACATTTGCAGGAGTCCTGCAGCGTGTGTCACGCTTTTTCCTCGAGGGTCCTCCAAGAGAGGAAAAATAAGCTTATATTGAAAGGCCTTATAAAACCCTCTTTTGAAGAAGCTTTAGCATCCTCTCCTTCTAAAAAGAAAAGGGCGTCGGCTCCGACCAGTCCGTCGGACCCGACCGCCAAAAGACATAGGCAGGCTTCTCCTTCGGCTCCAAGGACTTGGGCGAGGCGGAAACAGTCTGCCTCGATGCCTCAGTCTCGGCGACTCTGGCCGGGCCGATGGCTGGGGCATCGAAGGTGGAGTCACCTTCATCGGCTCCACTGGTCTCGGGCCGATGAAGGTTGTCGCTCAGACACTAGCTCCTCGGCCTAAGTCCTCCTCGGCACCGATGGAAACTGGTTGTGTATTCCTTGGCGCCGATGGTTATAGAGTAAGCCTCGGAGCCGGTCCCCTAGCCCCTTGGGGCCGTTGGAGAACCAACTTGAACCCGTTCAGTCTCCTCTAGGTCATCGAGGATGTCAGATTCGGACATAGACAGGGTGCTCCAAAGACTGTTCCAGTCCCCAGTCTTTCAAAATTTGTTTGGCTCCGACCCAATTGGCTTCGGGCCGATAGCCATTCCATTGCCGTTCCTCCTCCGACCGCTTGGCTCTGTCGGAGCAGGTGCTGTTGGGCGGTGGAGATCCTAGGGTCGGCTCAGACCCTTACTCCAACCCGGCCTTGGTCCGAGTTTGGCGCGGACTTCTTGGCGGACCGGGGTGACGTTTGGGACCTATGCTGTCTGTTCGAGCCTCCCTCGGTGCCCTGCGGGACTTCCGTCTGCTATCATGGCTCCGGGGACGGAACCTCCCAGGATTCTGGGGTCTGGCTTTCAGAGCTATGAGGAGTGCCTTGGCCAAGTCTTCTTGGACATCTCTCGGCTTTACCGGCACCTTCCCTGGGCGTGGAGACTGGGTCTTTGGCAGTTCCCTGTCACTAGGCAGCGGAGCCCGGGGCCTGAGGTTACCCCACTGGGGTTCCCCTCCTCCTGAGGGTTCTTGAGTTGTCTTCGGAGGAGCCCCAAGGAAGAGATCGTGCAAGAGGAAGCACATGGACTCCCGAGTCTCTTATATCGGACACTGATCTTGATGATGCGGAGGGGTCCCCAAAGTCGTCCTCGGATGATGTCTCATTCGCAGACATTTTAGAGATCCTTAAGCAACGAGGCTGGATATCCAAACCCCCTCTGCTGATGAGTCAGTGCTTCTCAAGGCCTTTGGGGCTCAGCCCTCCGCCTCCTGGGTGTCTCCGCCCTTGAGCTCCTGGATTTGGTTTGTCGGAGGGTGGGAACATCCAGATACTGTGGAACCAGTGCCTTCTCGCCCTAACAAATTTTTGTCTGCCCACCCGAGAAGGAGTTCTTGACAAAAGGCGTGGCTGTAGATGCCATGGTGGTGGCATCTGCTACACAACAGGGCGTGGCAGAGGCTTCAGCGTCCGTCCATCCTCCTAATAAGAGTCTAGGAGCATGGACGATGCAGGCGCACCCTGACTTCAGCGGCCTTTACACTACGGTCCCTGAATTATTTGGCACATTTACCAGGCTACAGAGGGATCTGGTCAAGGAGCTGTCAGATTCCCTCTCAGGTAACCTACCTGAGCAGCTAGCCCAGTCGGTTAGCTCTCAGTTGGCTATCCTTACCTCGATTTTTAACTCATCCATGAGGCTCATTTCATATGCGGCCGAAGGCGGGCAAGCGGCAGGCACAGGCGTGGCTCTCACGGAGACAAGCCTGGCTCCGTTGTGTCATTTGGAGGCCTTCAAGTCTTCCTTCGCCGGCTCCCTTTGATGGGTCCTCTTTGTTTGGACCTAAGGTAAAGACACTCTTACCGCTGTGAGCAAGAGGGAAAAACTTTATCTGCCGTGGGTGCCGTTATTCCACTCCCTTTCGGCCTTATCCCAAGGCTAAAGGAGGAAGATGTGGTTCCGCAAATCACGCGTTTTCCTCAACAGCAGGAAGATTCCCCTTCCAGAGGCAGAGGACGGGAAATTTTTCTGGGAGACGCCGTCCCAGAGGCGGCAGAGGGCCCCGCAATTCTGGAGACCAGCGAGTCCTTTCGTGGCTCTTCAGCCTCCCACACTTCATGAGGGATTGCCCGGCTGTGCTGCTCGAGCCAGTCGGGTGCCGTTGCAAGCACCTAAAAGCCTGGGAGTCTATCACTCAGGACAGATGGGTGCTTCGATTATTGCCGGAGGTTACACCATTCCCTTCACACACTCACCCCACCGTCCAAAAATCCCGGACCCACCACCCAGTCAAAGTGAAATCGCAGCTGCAGGAAGCTTCAAAGCTGCTAGAAAAGGAGTCATCCAACCGGTCCCCACAGACCAGATCGGATCGGAAATTACTCAAGGTTCTTTTTAGTGCCAAAAGACAGGGGACCTGAGACCAATATTGCATCTCAGCAAACTAAACCAGTCCGTCATGAAGTCCAAATTCGAATGGTCACTTTACAATCCATTCTCCCATTGTTGGAGAAGGATGTTTGGATGTGCTCCATAGATCTCAAGGCGCCTATTATCACATACCGATACATCAGGCGTCAGGTATCTGCGCTTCAGCCTGGGAGACAGTCATTTCCAATTTTGTGCACTGCCCTTTGGTCTCACCACAGCCCCAGGGTGTTCACCAAGTGTTTGGCAGTAGTGACTGCTCACCTGAGGAGTCTCGGTTCCAAGTGTTTCCCTATCTGGACGACTGGCTCCTGACTGCCACCACCAGGCATCTACTAATAGACAACCTCAAAGCCACCATCTCCCTGGGTGCTTCCTGGGAATTACATTCAATTGGTCAAAGTCTGTCTTGCTGCCCTCAGCGCATAAGATTCATAGGAGCAGAGATAGACTCAAAATTGATGCGTCTTCCTTCCTACGAAAGGATTCAAACTTTACAAGGTCAAGTCCAAGCCCTGCTTCCAAGATCCAAAGCCCCAGCCAGGATGGTCCTGCAACTTTTAGGTTCGATGTCTGCCACGGTTCTCCTAGTTCCACTGGCAAGATTGCACATGAGGATTCTTCAGTGGCTGTTATCGACACAATGGTCTTTTCAGAATCTCCCCCTCAATCATCTCATACTGATTACAGAAGCGTGCAAGCGGGATCTCCGCTGGTGGCTTCAGTCATCCAATCTGAATCAGGGAAGACCTTTTGTTATCCCCTCCGGTGGCCACCCTGACAACGGATGCCTCCCAGACAGGGTGGGGGGCATTGTCTGGGCAGGTTAGTTCAGGGTTCTTGGCTTCCAGGGCGAAACCTTTCTCCATATCAATGTATTGGAAATGAGGACTGTACTTCTGTCCCTACAGGATCCTCCACAAGTTTCTCCCTCAAGGCATTATCGCCATCCACACAGACAACATGTCGGTGGTCTGGTATCTAAACAAACAAGGAGGGACCAGATCTTACCCCCTTTGCAGAGAGGCCATGAGGGTGTGGGAATGGGCTGTAGCTACCAACCGTTTCTTGGTAGCGACCCACATTCCAGGAAATCAATATTTTGGCAGACAGATTAAGCAGGACGATTCTCTCTCCTCACGAGTGGTCCCTGAACGAAACAGTAGCAGCTCAGGTTTTCAGAAGATGGGGGACTCCGTGCTGCGACCTGTTTGCAACACCACAAACACAAAGTGCAAAAGGTTCTTTTCCTTGACTCCACGTCAGAGGCAGCTACGGATGCTCTAGCCCAACCTTGGCCAACAGGACTACTTTATGCCTTTCCTCCGGTTCCACTCCTCCCCAAAGTCATCCAGAAAGCTTCCCAATTGGGGTCCACAATGATACTAATTGCTCTGCACTGGCCTCGTCAGGTATGGTTCCCCTACCTAAAGAAACATGCTGTGGGCGGTCCTTGGTTTTGGATCTAACTCGGACCTGCTGATTCATCAGTCGGGACGACAACACCAGTCCCTTCACACTTTGAAATTAACAGCTTGGCTCCTCCACTTCCGACTTTAGTCAGAAATCACAACTTAGACCGGAAGTTATTCACATTTTATCTTGCCCACAAACCCACCACTAAGAAATTGTACCTCAGTAAGTGGAAGAGGTTTGCTATCTGGGCTCAACTCAGGGGCTTAGACCCTATCACTGCCCCAATACCAGAGGTCTTGAAATTTTTAACATCTTTGTTTACTCAAGGATCTTCAGTCTCTACTATTAAAGTCCAACTAGCAGCTATCTCCAAATTTCACGAATCCATGGACCCACCGTTGATGAGCAGCAGATTATGCAAAACTTTCATTAAAGGTGCTGTGCTGTTAAGACCCCAGTTTTTCATCCTGCGCCCATTAGATCTTGATTTGGTACCGTGCCTTAACATCTTCCCCTTCGAACCGGCTGCTACATGTGAGTTAAAATATCTGTCTTGGAAAACTGCCTTCTTAGTTGCAATTACCTCTGCAAGAAGAGTTTCAGAGCTTCAAGCCCTATCTATCAAACCACCGTACTTGATTTTTCACAAGGATAGAGTATCACTTAGGCCTAATCCATCCTTTGTTCCAAAGGTTTGTTCTAATCTCTGTCTCCAACAATCTCTAGAGCTACCAGTTTTCTTTCCAAAATTCTCAAATGAAGCAGAATACACCTTCCATAAATTGGATGTTCACAGGCAATTGCGCTTCTATCTAGACAGGACTCAACAAATTCGAAAAACAGACCAGTTGTTTGTGTCCTTTTCAGATAGTAGCTTTCGTGATGGTTTGACCCAATTTATTATCTCCAAATGGATTAGAGATTGCATAACTCAGGCTTACTCCTCTTCAAATAAGCAACTTACAACATCTATCAAAGCTCACTCTACCAGAGCTATGGCTACTTCTATTGCTTTTCATTCCAAGCTCGCTATCTCTGAGATTTGTGCTGCGGCTACTTGGTCCAACCCGCACACTTTCATTTCCCACTATAAATTGGATGTGGCATCTAAAGGGCGAGCATCATTTGGTTCCACGGTACTCAGGAGTGTTTTCAGTGAGCCACCCAGGATTCAGGTGCTAGGGACGCTGTCCCATCAGTCAGAATGTAGAGATAGGATCACATAACATCTTTTAGTTATGTACTCACCATAACTTCAGATGTTTGGGATCCATCTACATTCTTCTACCCTCCTTCCCCTGCCTTGGAGATCAGAAGAGATTGAACGGTTTTGAGTTCTACTGTTTTTTATCTTGTTTCATCTGACGATGTTATATAAGCAGTGTGTGTGTCTGTGTATGTATGCGGACAAACTAGATCTGGGGGACTGGTAGTGGTGCATCCTGGGATATAGTAAGCTCAGCCAATAAGAGACTTCGCTCTTTGGCATAAGGGTGCCGAGTCGGAGCCGAGGGATCGGCTCCGAACCCATCAGTCAGAATGTAGGCGAGATGGATCCCAAACATCTGAAGTTATGGTGAGTACATAACTAAAAGTTCACTACACTGCCCCCCTCAACTCCTTGTATGTTAGCAATATGAGGTGCGCCGAGTTGACTGTAGTCAATGTCTGGTTGCACAGGGTTGAAGAGCAGTGTAGGGTTACTGTTTGTACTTTACATACTCTGGTGACTGTGGTTATGTTTGTGTCGATATTTAACTCTTTAGTTCTGCTACTGTTCATTCCTGAATATTGGCTGTTGAATTAAGCAATACTTTCTACAGCCACCGTCTTCATCTCAGAATGCGCCCTCACTCCAGTTTGCTTTTCTTGTTTGATTGTGTTTGTGGTGACAAACAGAAGAACTTGAAATATAATGGGTCTGTGCGTTCATAGAAAGATAAGCATGTTCTTGACTTAATGATGGTGTACCCTGCCATGAAATTACACTCCCCCATCCGGTTGTCTAGTTTTACCGTATATTCAGCCAATGTGTCCATACTTCTGATTGATTCTGGAACTTTGTTCTAGAGATTTAGGAGAAACTGAGTATCATATCCACCCCTTCTTACTGTTTCTTTCCATAGGATTTTAAATTTGAATCAGTTATTCCTTTTCTTTCAGGGTATTCAGTATTGTAGCTGTGAATTTGACTTCATGGTAAGTCTTAAAGGCTTAATTTTCCTCTAACCAGTCTGCAAACTTTGCTGTATAGATCTTTATTTAAGAATCATAATAGTTCTTCATAGATGTTTGAATTCTTATTTAACCAGATTCCAGTTTAGACAGGTCAGATCTAGAATGTCAACAGAGTGAAAAGTCTTCTAAAATTGGATGAACTAACATTTAAACTGTTTAGCATATAAAGGTAACTTGGAAGACACAAAAGTAGAAAAATCAGTGCTAGAGATCTATTACGTGACACATTTTATTGTCATTACATTTAAAGTGCAAAGCCATAACTAAATGGTGTCAGGATATTTAATTTCCCTGAGAAATGTGATAAGCTGTTAATATTCAGTGAGCACTGTAATAAAACTGCATCAGTATGGGATCTTGCTGAATTCCCTAACCTTTTACTTATCTGTAGGTTTGAAAACCCAGTTGGTTTTGAACTCTGGAAAGTAAGAAATGATGCATCAAGAAAGAACAATTATCAGGATAGACACTTGGGAATACCCTGACTGACTGGACAAAAATCAAAAACAGTTAAATTAAAGTCTTTGCCATTATGCGTTTGTCATATTGTTTTGTAATTGTGTAGATAGGCAGCTGTAAAGGACCCTAGTCGGCGATGAGCTGAGCACCTAGCCAGATAGTGATACTTAATGATGAATGCATGATTACAGTTGTAAAGTGCAGAGATGTGCATTGCTCATAGATAAAGTTGGTAGACGCACGGAATGTTATGGGTACAAACTTAAAAGGAGACTCTCCTAGCACATAGGCACAGTTGACCGGTGAATGGATTATTTCACGTTTAAAATACAGAGGGTGTTCTTAACCAAGAGTACAGTGCACAGGTTTAAGCAACTAGGTCCCAGTTCGATTTATTGCACGCTATCCAGAGGAGATCTTCGACCTTCAAAAGTGTGAAGGATAAGCCACATAGGGCCGTTTTAGGCAAACGGTTTATTCAGTACAGAAGTGGAACAAGTAATGATAATTGTAGCATGGTTATGAATATATATTAACATCTTTATTAAATTATGACATTTTAAAGTTATAACACGAGTATGTATAAATTTAATAGAAAAAACAGTAATATTTTCCATTGTTTGTTTTCATGCAGTATGTGTTTTCATTTAACACTTTTCATTTACTCCAGTGTTACATAAATTGTTCAGTTCCTGCATACTCTTAACCCTCACTCCTCCTCCTGAACATTATTATTTGTGTATTCTTCCCACAGGTTCCATTTATTTATCTGAAATTTGCATCTTCCCTTTTCTAAAGATTCCACCTCCAGTTATTTTATCTCCTGTTCAATATTCCATAGTTCAGTCACAGTTTTGATGAGCTTTTGATGTCCGTTTTCTAGTAATTTCTTGTTTAGCAGCATTCCAGCTAGTAAGGCGCATTCTCTAGGCAATTCAAATCCTGCATTTCAGCTCAAAATAATAAGTTCCTTCTTTGCAACCATTTGCTCATCCAACGTTTGACAAACTAGGTTATTGATAGCTACAAGGGAAGAAGTCTCAAGGATATAGAATAACTTAACCCAGAAGTGTAAGAAATGTGAGTGACAGTCATAGGTTACTACTAGGCTAACTGTCCTTGTGGGCCATCTTAAGACTAGCCAATTACTCCATGTGAAGTTCAAACACTGCACTTTGTGTTTGTAAGGTAAACACCTTGGCAATTATACCAACCTCCCACGTTGAAATAAATAAATACAGGAGTGAATGCTGTCCTTCTCTTGTGTCCTTTCCAATATAGGTCAATGGGAAACCGATAAAGGATCAGTTTTTGTACAGGTAAAGAGAGGGGGAACACCACATCTAGCTTTTCAGTGCTGCGTGAAAAGCGGAATAGCCAAACTAAAATAGTGGTTCCCATTTTCTTCAAGGGGTAAATTAGGGTGCGTTCAGTTGTAGCACTCCTTCTGTGATGGTTAATACCAAGAACCTGTTAAAACAAATATTATGCTGATTTTAAAGCATAGCTAACTTGTTGTATCTTTCGGCTTTTCCCGGTTAGGGGTCGCCACAGCAGAACTCCGGTCCGCTAATGATTGGCAGTAGTTTTTTTATGTATGTACCGAGTTGCCGGCCCTGACGTACAACCTTCAACAAAGGTACGCCCATTCACGCATGTCTCCACACAGAAGATACTTTAGCTGAGAATCGAACAGGACAACGTCTTATTGTGAGGTGACAACGCTACCGCAGCACAACCACCGCGGTTTTACATCATAAAATACATGATGAACTAATCTTATGAAAATGGCTGTTTGGAAATCGCACATAATATATTTTAAGAATTATGTTATGCAAGCTGATGATTCCACCAGACGACCATCAAATTAACTTAACCATAAACTACACCCTGCACTTGAAACGCAAGCACAGGATTTCAAAAATTTATAGGACCGTATCAAACAGTAAAACTGCGTTTTAAGTGTATTATTACTGGCAATATTATTTTACCAGTTTATTCTGAATATTGGACAGACTGGAACTTTTATTGTGTGTCACACCCTTTTGGATTATGGGTATGTAAATCGTCACTTTAACTTTCAGCTGCTGTTTTTGGGAAAAGTTGATTTAAGATATAGTAGCTGTGTGAGGCGAGAGTTCGTCAGAGGAACGTTACTGTTATGATCATCTCAATCCTGGCAAAATAGTAAGTTTGCAAACAGTAGAATTCGTGTTATTAAGAGAACAACCCTCCCCAAAAAAAGAGCAGATCCCTTGGATTTTTGTATTTGTAGCAATGCATGTGTATACAGCAAACTAATCTACATCCAGAGCACACAACTTTTAAAATCTAGATCAGCACAGAAGTACATGTTCATTAAGAGACTTAAAAAAATAAGAGGTTGATGTATATTTTTATGAATGTTGTTAATATGGTGAGGCAGAAGTGATCTTACATGATTTTACTAAGGTCCATAGGTCTAAAGAAATACTAAGAAGTTTTTACATTATAGAACAGTATGTTACATTGGCTTTTTGTGATTTGTAGTTTCGCCCAGTAACATGTTAACATCAAATATAGAGGTGGCTATTGGCAGTGCAGTCACTGAGAACCGTTGAAGATTAGTGTAGGACTTCAGCTGATTTAAAGTAAAGTGAAGAGCTGTTACCCTGCGTATAGCAGTGCTCATTTATGCAGTTTAATTTTGTAGTAAATACTCTGGGAGAGTCTTCTTTGGTGCATGTTGTAGATGTTCACTCTTAATTAAAATATAGCTTTTGTGGAAAATAGACCGAACCATTTCTCTGCAAAAGCAAGAAGGCAGTGCATATATATGTATATAAACATAACCCACTGATCTAACATAAACTATTTACAATGAAATAACCAGCCTTATTCAATATATTGTATTGCCAGGACAGTAGGAAACTTTTTTCCAGTTCTTGTCGTGTGTCGTACGCACATAGAATGCTTCTTTCATACAAGATTCAAGCTGATTTGACTGTTTGTTTCAGGTTGAACTGCATTTTTTTGAAAAAATTGGTATATCATAAGAGCATATTATTACACAATACATTCAGTTATATATGCAAGAATATACCTTGCAGCATGTCTCTTAAATTACAGCATGGAAAAGTCAGTGTTAAAAACAAATGCACATTACATAGTTAATTCACCAATGTATCTAACAGGTTTGGTAGTGTTAAAATAGCTCATTGTTTATCCTGAAACCACCTTTACCATTTCACAGACCCAATGCAAGCATGTAAGTTAAGTACTAAAGCAAACAAAATAAATAAATAATACACATGCGCGCACACAAAAATACAGCTAATAGAGGGAATTTCTTATCTTTATTAGTAGGTATTAACCACTTTTCCTGGTATAATTTCTGTAAAATTCTTAGTTTTGTTTTTAACATACAGAAATGCACACCATTCTTAAGTCATGGCATAATTAAACTTCGTGAAGTCACTATTGCTTCAGTCTTTGATGTTAGCCAGGAGTGTTCTCAGCACCCACAATGAGCCCAAAAGTGCCTCCTTATGCAGTTTGTGTTGGTTGCATGTACACTGGTACCATATTTACAGTTGTACATTTTTTCCAAGTCTTTTTGCACCTACTACTGCTAGAACTGCCTGGTGTCTTTATACCAGATTGCAGATGTTTCTGCTTGCATATCCCGTTACTTGACTGTTTCATTCTGTACATTGTCAGTATAATTGCTGGATGTAACAGTTTCAGTGATCTGTGCTACTTTTGTCTTTTTTTCTTGGACTACTATATCTGGTTTTCTTGCACATGTTCCAGATCACATCTGGGAGGGAGTGCCATATTCTTGTTGCAAGACTTGAAAAAACACATGGTCAGTGGATAAAGTTTGCAGGCCAGGTAAGTACAAGAGGAGTAGAATTACATCAGTTTTTTTATGGAAAAGGCACAGGCGAGGAGTAAGCAAATGCCCTCTTTTATAGGGAGATATTTTCCTTTTTGGAAAGTGATACAGTGATGTTTAGTTTTAGGTGGAATGAAAATAGCAAATTTGTTTGGAGAGAATTTGAGTGTTTTGACGATTTTCATGAAGGGCATGGGTGAATAATGTGTATTCTCACTGCAGTTTTATGTTTTTTGCCAGTAGTATTTCTTTCATCTTGATGGAGATTGTGTGACATCCACAAGAAGCAGAGTTAATTTTGCTTTTGAGGTGGTGATCTGCAGTAAAATTTTAAGCTTGGCTGTAGAGTGACACCTATGTAGCAGGAAGTAACATTCTGTACAGGTTGGTTATTGCAGGATAGAGGGTGGAGAGAGTAGGCATTATGTTTAGCCTGGAGAGTGTGTGTGTGTGTGTGTGTGTGTGTGTGTGTGTGTGTGTGTGTGTGTGTGTGTGTGTGTGTGTGTCTAGTCTTTTTAGTATTTAGTGTGAGTTGACCGCCACCAGTACTGTTAGCCTACAGGGTGCTGTCGGAAATTGGGCTACTGTTGGCCGAAGGAGGAGAAGAGGCGGAAGAGAGGAGAAAGGCTAGGACTGTGGTAGTGAGGGTCGGAACTTTGAATGTTGGCAGTATGACTGGTATAGGGAGAGAGCTAGCTGATGTGATGGACAGAAGGAAGGTTGGTATATTGTGTGTGCAAGAGACCAGATGGAAGGGGAGTAAGGCTAGGTGTATCGAAGGTGGGTTCAAATTGTTTTATCATGGTGTGGATGGGAGGAGAAATGGCGTAGGAGTTATTCTGAAGGAACAGTATGCTGAGAGTGTTTTGGAGGTGAAAAGAGTGTCGGATAGAGTGATGTTTATGAAGCTGGAAATTGATGGTGTAATGATGAATGTTGTTAGTGCATATGCTCCACAAGTTGGGTGTGCAATGGATGAAAAAGAAAAATTTTGGAGTGAATTGGATGAAGTGGTGATGACTGTACCCAAGGGTGAGAGAGTGGTGATTGGAGCAGATTTCAATGGGCATGTTGGTGAAGGGAACAGAGGGGATGAGGAAGTGATGGGTAGGTATGGTGTTAAACAAAGGAATGCAGAAGGTCAGATGGTAGTGGATTTTGCGAAAAGGATGGACATGGCTGTGGTGAATACGTATTTTAACAAGAGGGAGGAGCATAGGGTGACATACAAGAGTGGAGGAAGATGCACACAGGTGAATTATATCTTATGTAGGAGGGCCAGTTTGAAGGAGATTGGAGACTGTAAAGTGGTGATCGGAGAAAGTGTAGTTAGGCAGCATAGGATAGTGGTTTGTAGGATGACGTTGGTTATCAAGAAGAGGAGGAGGAGTGTGAGGGCAGCACCAAGGATCAAGTGGTGGAAATTGAAAAAGGGTAATTGTGAGGTGGAGTTCAGGGTTGAGTTAAAGCAGGCACTGGGTGGCAGTGAAGAGTTACCAAATAGCTGGGTAACTACAGCAGAGCTAGTAAGGGAGACTGCTACAAAGGTGCTTGGTATCACATCTGGACAGAGGAAGGACGACAAGGATACATGGTGGTGGAATGAGGAAGTACAGGAGAGTATACAGAGAAAGAGGTTGGCAAGAGGAAGTACAGGAGAGTATACAGAAAAAGAGGTTGGCAAAGAAGTAGTGGGATTGTCAGAGAGATGAAGAAAGTAGACAGGAGTATAAGGAGATAGGTGCATGGCAAAGAGAGAGGTGGCAAAGGCTATGGATAAGGCATATGAAGAGTTGTATGAAAGGTTGGACACTAAGGAGGGAGAAAAGGACCTGTACTGAATGGCTAGACAGAGGGACCGAGCTAGGAAAGATGTGCAGCAGGTGAAGGTGATAAAGGATAATGAGGGAAACATACTCACAAGCGAGGTGTGTGTGTGTTGAGGAGATGGAAAGAGTACTTTGAGGGGTTGATGAATGAAGAAAATGAGAGGGAGAGAAGGTTGGATGATGTAGGGATAGTGAATCGTGAAGTGCAGTGGATTAGCAAGGAGGAAGTAAGGATAGCTATGAAGAGAATGAAGAATGGAAAGGCTGTTGGCCCAGATGACATACCTGTGGAAGCATGGAGGTGTTTAGGTGAAATGGCTGTGGAGTTTTTAACCAGATTGTTTAATGAAATCTTGGAAATTGAGAGGATGCCTGAGGAAGAGGATGCCTGAGGAATGGAGAAAGTGTTTTGGTACCGATCTTTAAGAATAAGGGTGATGTGCAGAGCTGTAGTAACTACAGAGGGATTAAATTGATCAGTCACAGCATGAAGTTATGGGAAAGAGTAGTGGAAGCAAGGTTAAGAAGGGATGTGATGATTAGTGATCAGCAGTATGGTTTCATGCCAGGAAAGAGCACTACAGATGCGATCTTTGCTCTGAGAGTGTTGATGGAGAAGTACAGAGAATGTCGGAAGGAATTGCATTGTGTTTTTGTAGACTTAGAGAAAGCATAGGACAGGGTGCCTAGAGAGGAGTTGTGGTATTGTATGAGGAAGTCAGGAGAGTCAGAAAATTATGTAAGAGTGGTATAGGATATGTACGACGGTAGTGTGACAGTGGTGAGGTCTGCGGTGGGAGTGACAAAGGTGGGGTTACATCAAGGATCAGCTCTGAGCCCTTTCTTATTTGCAATGGTGATGGACAGGTTGACAGACGAGATCAGACAGGAGTCCCCGTGGACTATGATGTTTGCAGATGACATTGTGATCTGTAGTGAGAGTAGGGAACAGGTGGAGACGACTCTGGAGAGATGCTCCAGAGAGAAGAAGAATGAAGGTCAGCAGGACTAAGACAGAATATATGTGTGTGAATGAGAGGGAGGATAGAGGAATGGTGAGGATAGAAGGTGTAGAGGTGGCGAAGGTGGATGAGTTTAAATACTTGGGGTCAATAGTTCAGTGCAATGCAACTGTGAGTGTGGAAGAGAGGTGAAGAAGAGAGTACAGGCAGGATGGAGTGGGTGGAGAAGAGTGTCAGGAGTGATTTGTGACAGACGAGTACCTGTAAGAGTGATAGAGAAGGTCTACAAGAGGGTAGTGAGACCAGCTATGTTATATGGGTTGGAGACAGTGGCATTGACAAAAAGGCAGGAGTTTGAGCTAGATGTGGCAGAATTAAAGATGTTAAGATTTGCACTGGGTGTGACGAGGGTGGACAGGATTAGGAATAAGTATATTAGAGGGTCAGCCCAGGTTGGAAGGTTTGGGGACAAAGCCAGAGAGGCAAGATTACGTTGGTTTGGACGTGCTGCGGAGGGATGCTGAGTATATTGGGAAAAAGATGCTAAGGATGAAGCTTCCAGGTAACAGGAAAAGATGAAGGCCTAAGATAAGGTTTATGGATGTGCTGAGAGAGGACTTGCAGGTGGTTGTTGTGACAGAGCAAGATGCAGAGGACAGGAAGAAATGGAAACCGGTGATCTGCTGTGGCGACCTCTAACTCGAACAGCCGAAAGAAGAAGATGAGTGTGAGTTGCCTGCTAAGCAGGCACCGATTGGAGAGTGTTTTGGAGTTTTGTATTATTGTAAAATAGCTAGTGGCTGTTTTGTAGCTGACTAGCTTGTCAGCATAGAATAACACTG
Source organism: Protopterus annectens (assembly GCF_019279795.1). Lineage (NCBI taxonomy): Eukaryota > Metazoa > Chordata > Ceratodontiformes > Protopteridae > Protopterus > Protopterus annectens. The sequence continues at coordinate 142,043,331 of NC_056730.1, forward strand.
GACAATTCTAGATACGTAGTCAATGAATTGATGCATATGATGACTGGGATAGGGACTAGTTTCAACTCTTGGGGAACACATGCAGTAATTTTCAACAAACATGGAACCAGTAAGACCAGATGTCCTTCCATATCACTGTTGCAAAATTATCCATTTAAGGGATCTCCTGCAGTGGATAGTCCAATGTCTGGCTAGTATACCAAAAATTTCAGTCTGTGTAGTTTTGTATGTCACACACATGCTCCCAGTGCAGGACGTAGGTCATAATGGTGACATATGGGCACAAATCACTCAGAACATCTTTGCCACCAGTCTGATCACCATTATCATCCACCAGTCTGAAAGCCATTATCATCCACCAGTCTGAACGGCCTTCTGTATTGGTTACCAAGCTGTTTTTTTCAGATAAGTGGCCCATTGGGGTTTCTTCTCTTTTTTACACTTGATTGGTCGCCCCAATAGCATTGGTTCCCTCTTCTCTCTGATTTGGCCAGAGGCAGTTACAAGTTACCTCACCTGGTGGATCTTTTCATACAAGACAAGGGATCTCTTGTCCACCCTCACTGGTCTACTCTTAATTGACACCATGGGTGATAGGGTTTTGATCCATTTTAGGTACCTCTTTTATGAAGACATACTTCAAGCTCCACAGGAGGACAGGAAACCCACTGATACAAATGGAAGAGATTTTCTCCGTGGTGCCTATCATAATTAGGATCCCTGTCTGTGGAGGTTCTTCTGGTTCTCTCTTACTTGTGTGATCTGCTCCATGCTGGGTTGGCATATGTTTCAGTCAAAGCTCACTTGTCAGTAATTTCTGCTCGTCTGCTCTTGAATCCTCCTCTGGTATTTGGGTTTGAGGTCAAGCAATTTCTTAAAGATATTCTTCATATCAGGCCTCACAGGAAGCCAATTCTGCCTTCCTGGGACCTCAGTTTTGTAACTGAAAAATCGACTCTGGCTCCTTCTGAGCCTGTTGCTTCGGCTTCCTTACAGTATTGTACTTGAAAGACTGTTCTTCTTTTGGCTCTTAACGAAAACAAAAAGGTCTTACTTCAGCCAAGAGAGTATTTGAACTTCAAGCTCTCGTGGCTATTTTTCTTTTTTTAGTTTTCCATAGAGACAGGGTGTCTGTTAGTACTAATCTTCATTTATGCCCCAGTTGGTCAGTAAGTTGTCCCTTAATCAGTTTATTCATCTTCTGTCTTTTTTTTCCTTCTCCACAGTCTGCCAATGAGAAGGCTCCTCACACCTTGCATGTCTGTAGACAGCTCGGATATTATTTGGAAAAACTAAAATTATACACAAGCATGAGCAACTTTTTCTTTCTTTTCATCCCAAGACTGTGGCTGTTTCTAAGCAAATCTCCTTCTGGATTTCTAAAGCCATTTCCTTCTGTTATTCCTTGTTTAGCAAATGTGTCTCCTTATCTGTAAATGCACATTCTGCTTGAGCACTTGCCTCGTCTGGTGCCTTTTTTCATGGGTCTAGATACCAATTGTATCCTTGAGGCTGCCACTTGATCCTCTGTTCATGCCTTCACTAAATATTACAAGTTGGGTGTTAATTCCATGGCCAGAGCAGGTTTTGCCAGTGCTATTCTGCATGGGTTTCTGTGTAGCTTCCTCCTCCCAGGTTTCCTCTTGAACTCTTCCTTAAGTGAAGAGTAGCAGTACAGTTGTGAAAAATCTCACCATAACAGTTATGTCCTTCTCTTCAATGTTACAGTATTCGCTCCTTCCCTCTTTCCCCCTGTTTCCTGGCTGTTGCCCTGTGCTGTGTTTCCCTCCTGGCCAAGGGGCCCTTTCTGCCTTTCTTTTTCCCAATGCATTCACATGTTCCTCTTTGTCACTATGGGCATTCTGTTCCTCCTGGGGCTTTGTCATTTCTGAGTATTTGTATCTATATGTCACCTTTATGCCATTCATCTTATGCAGGGAGCATACGTTCTGTGCTTAGAAGAGCTGAAAGCTTTGATAAACTGGCTAGACGTTGGACAGTCCTTGGCAGGAGATCCTTCAAGTGAAGAAAACTGCAAAAACTGGAGAGAATGACATCTACTGTCATGGTAAGATTTTACACAACTGTACTTTTCATGTTTTTTGATGGCTTTAGAAAATTAATATGATTTTCAGGTGTGATCTGAACTGCGTGAATTAAGGTTGCTTAAGGGCCTGTATATAAAGAGTAGAGGCTGGAGCAATATTAGCATAGGTCTACGTCTTTCATGTAGCATATTAAGAGTACATGTTCTGCAAGTTACTGTGTAGCTGCTGCTTGTGTTTCATAGGTTCATGGGTGTATACTAAGCCGATGACCATAGGGGCATTTTTGAGCCTAGCTGTGGGTCCCAAATGTATCTGACAAGCTTTAGGAACCATACGATTATCCTTATGGGAATATCTAGGCACAGGCTTGGGTGGTCAAGCATTTACAAGGCTCCCTCTCTCAATAAGAGACATAGGTGACAGGCTACAGGTGAGTTGCGGATTCCTCATCCACTGGTCCAAGTTACTGTTGAACTGGGTTAGGGAAAACTCTACTTCACGTGAATGGAAAGTCTGTTCCAGAGAAGGAGTAGTCTCTTAGACACATACCTGTCCCTCCAACATTATGTCATAAGCAAGGTTTAAGTCCATTGATCAGGTAATTGTGATGCTATTTATTTTATTGCATATATGTAGAAGGTACATCAGAGTGGTATCCAAGAATGCCGTGTATGTCAGACTTAAAATCACTCCTCAAGAGCCTGTAGGAGACCGAGTATAGGGATAGGGCTTTCAGGCAATCCACAAAGGATGTGCTTACACCCTGTATGCTTTTTGTGAGGAGTCTCTGTGTACATTCCAGTTGTTGCATATACCTGGTCAAGTACATACTTAAGGGGGTGTTGTACTCGATGATTGCTGTAATGAGTACCGAATACAGTAGAACAGTGACTTCCTTGGAACTAGATGCTATGCCCTTGCTCATAAGTTGCACGACATAGAATGATTTCCTTACTACTGTAGACACATGATGATGGTTGAAGGCCAGGTTTCTGTCTACATGAGTCCCAAATCCCTGACTACTAGGTCTACTCTTAGGGGGTGTGCCATCAAGGATATAGGGACTACACTGGGGACTGGTCTCTTTGTGGAGGTAGTTTCCCCTGTTTTGATCTCCTGCATTTTATCTGTGAGCCATTTGGCAAATCAGTAGGTGACTGAGATGTTTATTTTCAGGTTATTTAGCTTTTCTACTATGCCTGAGTGAGGATTGTCTAAAACTTTGGCCAAGTCGAGGTATGGGATGTGTACCACTTTACCATCATCCACTGCTTTGGTGATCTTTTCAGAAAAGTCCACCAGATTAAGCTTGAATTGCCCTTGACTAATCAAACTGATGTGTAGAGTGTTTGGAGGTTCCCTTTGTGCTTCTTGATTAATTCATGATAAGTCTTTCCATGGCTTTGCATATGTGTCTGGTCAGTCTTGTGGGGCTGTAATTGCCTTGGTCTGTGGAAGGTCCTGCAGTGCAGCAGAATGGTATCAAATGTCTTGCTACATAATATGCACGTTTTTGCCCTCATCCATTGCTTTGGTGATCTTCTCGAAGAAGTTCAACAGGTTGTGTAGTCATTATAGGCCCTTGACAAAATCAAACTGGGTTTTGTCAGACCAGTATATCCACAGATTTATTTATTTATTTATTTATTTATTTATTTTTATTTATTTTACATTTGTTTACCGGGCTAGTCCAACTGGATACATTTCCATTTTCAGCAGAGGCCCGGGGAGAAAAGCTCCACGTTGAAGTTAATACAAACAAAGTCTTTTACATAAAGAAAGTAATTAGTTAGTAAAATACATCAGAAATAAGGTTTATTCTAAATTCTAGTAATTAAAAAATATAAATAAGTAAGCACATTAACTCAAATTTCTTTACAGTACAAGATTGGAGAGATTATACTTTAGTAAAAACATTCAAGAAGAGATAATTGTAACATAGCAACAATTCACAGTGGCATTAAACAATGGTGTTTAATTAATAAACAATTGTTGGTTTAGTCTTGTTAATATGTCAGTAAGAACATCAAAATCTATATTATATGTTGGCTTCTCAAGTTGTATAGATTCATAGGAGATTAGGCTAATGGCTTGAGAGCACTTACAAGCCTAGCCAGTTTTACCTAGATTATACCTAGTTTTTTGTCCCTAGGAGAAAGATAACAAGGGTCATCAAGTAGGGTTTTGATTATTTATTTTAGACTGCTGCTGTCCATAGGGGGCATAGGTGCCACCCCAGGAGTGAATTTGCGATTTACCTTCCATTGTTCCATATTGTGCTTTAAGATGGTCAGAGAAGGGCTCTGCTTCAAATGAGTAGAAAACCTATTCCAGAGAAGGGCCAATCTCTGGGACACATGTCTGTCTCTCCAGGATGATCTATTCATGTCAAATATCAGGTTTAGATCTTTGGAGTGGTTAACTCTCATGCAGTTAGTTTTGCGAATTTGCAGCATTTCCATCAGGGCTGGGTCAGAGACTGACTTGTAGGTCAGGCACAGCTTACCTGTCAGTAATTGGTAGGAAACTGAATACAGTGATAGGGCTTTTAATCGGTCCACTTGTGACATGTTGGTTTTACCCTGTATTTTTTTGTTGAGAAACCTCTCAGGATGCTCCAACTGTTGCAGGTGCCTGGTGAGGTGCATGCCAAAGGGTGCATTGTACTTGATTATTGGTCTAATGAGGGCCAAATACAGTGGTACTATGGCATTCTTAGATCTGGATGTCATGCCCTTACTTACAAGCTGAGCCATATAAAAGGATAGGTCAAAGTTCAGATTACTGTCTCTCCAAGTACCCAGATCTGTCACCACTGGATCCACTCTTGGTGGGGTGCTGTCAGCATTGTAATTTTCAGGGCTATTTAATTTCCCAAAGGGTATTATTGTGCACTTCTTTGCATTTAGTTTGAGGCCATGGCTCTGGCACCAGTCATTAATCTACGTCAGATCTTTGTGTAGGATAATGGCATTGTTGGGGGAGTGAGTGATTGCCCGCAATTTGCAGTCATCAGCAAACTTATTCAGCCAAAGACCATCTACATTTGTCTTGATATGTGAGAAGTATATTCCAAGCAGGAGGGGGCCTAGCACTGAGCCCTGTGGTACTTCACTGGTGACTGGATTCTTGTTGGATGTGGATTCCCCCACTCTAATAACATGCATCCTATCCATGAGCCATTTGGCTATCCATCTGGTGATTCATAGGTTCATAGGTGTGTACTAGGCTAATGGCCATGGAGCCTTTCCAAGCCTAGCCCATAGAAGTGCCCTGGATTCGTGGCACCCAATGTTAGTTCCCAGTGCCTCTATCAAGTAGAGCCACTGCAGCGATCCCTGGGGTGAAGTTTCTATTTCCATCCACTCATCAAAATCTCTCTTGAAGAGGGCCAGTGAGGTGCTCTGCTTGACATGTATGGGGAAATCTATCCCAGAGCATGGGCAGTCTCTGTGGGTTATGAACGTGTCCCTCCAGCATGTTCTGTTAATTGTGGTAATGAGGTTGTCTCTGGAGCATGTGGTGTGGAGGGATTAGGATTTTTTTAGATGTAGCATTTCTAACAGAGCTGGGTCAGACATGGCTTTGTAAGTTGAGCGGAGATTGCCTCTTGGTAGACTATATGAAACCGAGAATAGCTGGAGTTTTTTTTGAGTCTGTCCGTGTAAGACATATGTTTAAGGCCTAAGATCCTCTTTTTATGAGGTACTTTTGTGGTCTCACCAGCTGTTGCATGCGTCTAGTGAGGTACTAGAGAGAGATGATGACCTCCTTCTTCCTGGATGCAAAACCCTTGGTAATGAGATGTGCCACATAGAAGGACTTTCTGACCACAGTGGTGTGGTGGTTGAAGAGGTTGCAGTCAACCTGTGTCCCCATATCTCTTAATGCCTTCAGTGGGCTCCCATTGATGCGGTCATTAGTGGGAGCTGAGTTTTTCCCAAAGGGGATGATGACATATTTTTTGGCATTAAGCTTAAGGTCATGGTTTCGACATCAGTCATTGGTCTTCTCGGTGAGGCCTTTCTGTAGGATGCTTCCATCACTTGGGGAGTTAATAATGGCTCCCAGCCTGAAGTCGCCTGCGAACTTGGTAAGCCAGAATCCCTCCGTGTTGGCCTGGACTTATAAGAAGTAGATGCCAAACAGGAGAGGACTGATCTCTGTGGGACCCGACTCCTGACTGGTCAGCAGACTGACTTGGAGTCCGCTACTATCTGTGAGCCAGTTTGCAACCCACCTAGTGATATAGGGGTTAATTCCTAGTTTGGTTTTTATCAGTAATTCCTGAGTGGGGAATGGTATCAGTGGCCTTGGCCAGATCGAGGTAGGATGTATGAACTGCCTTGCCCTCATCCACAGCTCTGGTGACTTGAGTCAGTCAGGTTGAGCAGCCATGATCTACCTTTCACAAAACCAAACTGCGTGGGCTCTAGAGGTTGAAGATTCCTTATATCCTTGTTAATTAGGTCCATGATGATGCGCTCCATAGCCTTGCATATCAGACTCGCCAGGCTAACGGGGCGATAATTCCCAGGTTCTGTAGTCGCTCCCCCTTTATGGAGACAGATGGCTGTAGCAGTGCGCCATTTGGTAGGGACAAAACCTGAGGTGAGGCTGTGACTGAACAGTGTACACAGATGTGGTGCCAGTTGACTTTGTAGCTCATGTAGAATATCTCCAGGGATATTGTCGGGTCCCATGGAAGCTGTATTTTGACCTTGGATAATGCATCTTTAACCTCTGCTGCAGTAATGCTGAGTGCCTGTCATTCCTCTGGTGTTGTGATTGGTCCTTTGGGGGGGAGAAAGGAGTAAAGTTGGCATTGAATGTGTTGGCCAGTATGTTGGCAGCATCTGTTGGCTCAGTATAGGAGGTACCATTGTGCAGTAACTCGGAGCAAACCTGGGTTTTGCCATGGATATTCTTGATATAACTATAGAAGGCTTTGGGTTGTTTTTAGTGTCTGCTGCAATTCTGCCGTCATAGCTGGCTTTAGAGGTTTTGATGAGGAATCTCAACTTTTTGTTGAGGCTAATAAGGGAGTTTTGCTAGTCTTGGGACTTCACCTTTTTCTGCAGCAGTTTCTTCCTTCTGTTGTAAAGTTTATTAATGGCAAGGGACTACCAGATTGGCTTTCTTTTTTTTGGATGAGAGCATCTTGGTTTTGTTGGGTGTGGCTAGTTCCATGCATTTATGCAAGTGTTCATACAGTGTTGATTCGGCAGTCATGCATCTATTTTCCATTAACATGGGTGCCATGAAGTTAGCCATCTCTGTTTTTAGGAGCCCAAAGTCAACTTTGGAGAAGTTTTTCATGGTGGTTACCTTTGCAGGGGGTGTTGGTGAGATGTGGATTTCCACAGTGATTAGTTTGTGGTTGGATCTAACCAGAGAGGAATTCACTGTTGGTGTAACGCAGCGGTTGCCCATATTAGTAATAACCAGGTCAAGGATGTTGCTTCCTCTAGTGGGGGTAAGAATGAGCTGGTTCAGGGCATTAGAATTGATGAATTCCAGGAAGCGTTGGGCCAGTGTATTGGTGCATGAGTAGTTTTCCCAGTTGATGGAGGAGTAGTTGAAGTCACCTAGTATGAGAGTGTTGAGTTGGACCCTAATAGTTTCTAGAGTGCTTAGGAACGTGGAGTGAGAGTCTTGGGACATGATTGGGGACCTGTAGCAGGCTACGACCTGAATTTCCATATTACCCAATGTAAGTTGTACCTGAAGTATTTCAGATGCGTTATGCTGGGCTACTAGTCTGGAGGTGTGCATATCCTTTGAGTATGGAGACACCACTGCCTTTGGTGCTTTGGTCGATGTTCTGGGGCCGAAAGGTATGGAATGAGTTATAACCTGGTAGCTCAGGGGTGCTTTCTGCTGCTTTAAACTATGTGTCTGTTACACTACAAATGTTGATGTTCTGTATTTTGAGGAGTGGTTCAAGCAAGTGCATCTTAAGATTTAGACTTCTAGCGTTGAGCAGCATGACCCATAGATTGTATTTATTTATAGCTGTTATGGTGGTAATTTGGTATCCGGCCGCGGTGGTGCAGCTGTTAGCATTGTTGCCTAACAGGAAGAGGTTCTCCCATTCGATACTCATCTGGAGTGCCTTCTGTGTGGAGTCTGCATGTCCTCCCTGCGGTCGAGTGATGTTTAAAGACATGCAGGTAGGTGCGTGGGTGAATGAGTGTGCCTTCTTTGAAGGTTGTGCCTTGGGCTGGCAACTCGGCACCATAAAAATCCACTGCCAATCATTAGTGGACCGGAGTTCTGCTGTGGCGACCCCTAACCGGGAAAAGCAGAAAAATAAAACAGTGGTAATTTGTCTTCGGAACATTGCCTAAAAAGGTTACTATAGGCGTGGCAAGAGCCTTCGCCAGTATCCAGAAACCCAGGGGTGACAGATGCAAGCTATCTCTGGCAAACCATCAAGGTCTGTCAATCATGTCATTCCAAGCAGACAGATACTGGATCCCCTTAGAGTGACACCAGAAACTTGGTCAGTTGTTGAAGTCGGTCATTTTCTGCTTGTACTGCGGTATCATTCTGGACAACGGTAGGATGCTACTCAGGGCTAGGGTCATACCTGCCTGGGCCACATAATCCAAGAGCTCCACCATGTCTCTTTTCATGTAGTCCAAGGAGGTGCATCTCGGGTCATTCACACCCACATGGACAGTGACAGAGTCATACTTGTACTTGTTGTGGAGTGACCTGAGGGAGTGTGTTTTGTCGGATTCTGGCACCTGATAGACAGCTGACTGTTACCTTCTCTTTATTCACCCTAGGGAGTCTGACATCAGTGCGTCTCACTATCGAGTCACCTATGATTAGTGTGCCATCAGGGGCTTAGGTTGAGGGGCACACTGTGTAGGTGAGCTGTGTGTCTTGTGGTTTTTACTGTGTTGTGGTGAGTGAGTTTCTGCCTTGGAGGACTCTGCTGTTTCGGTGGATTTCTATTGAGAGTCTCTGTGAAGGTGGGTGTGTGGTTTGTGTTTTTGTGAGAGCTCTGATGGTGAGTGTTCTGGAAGGCTATGTGTTGCATGTGGTGTGGTGCAGGTGTTGACCTTCTCCTCTTGACCAGCTATTCCGGTCTTGGCTTGAGAGTGCATGGCTTCCAATTTGGCTATACAAGTACATCTCTCACAAGTCTGAGTGTTGGGAGGTAAGAGGAGAGGGTCGTCTGTGTACATGAGGCAATTTCTACAATGCCTCAGAATGCCCAAGTTCACCAGGTCAATAGGAGAAAGCACAGGGAACTGACCTTTAGACATGCCAGGAGGGAAGGTCATTATTACTAAGTACTGGAGCTGTTTCCTTTATATATTCCTTTTACAGGAAAAATGTCACTCAAGGTGTCTGAGTCTCTACAGAGCACTGCCAAACACTTGAGGAGAAACTAATATGTAGATTGCAGTATCTAAATAATATTGGCTTCTGATCTTTCTAATATTTTATCCATGTTTTGTCTCTCCACATGGTTTGCTCTCCCAACCCCTTCCCTACCCCGTCATTTATTGGTCCTGTTACTGTTGGCTGTATCGTCTGCTCAAAGTCTTTGTTTCTTTTTCTCATGTAGGATTGTTGGCAGCTAACAGTGAAAGATAGTGATTTGCTGATTTTCTTAAGGTAGTTGGTTAAAGCTACCAGCCGAGATGGATAAGTAAGACGAGGCAGGCTTCAAGAAGTGTAAACGTTGTGGATACAAAATACTATACCAAGATCTCTGTGGATTGTGTTTGATCTGTCTAGGGGCATCACACTGGTGTAGAGATTGCAGTATTTCTAAGAACTGAGCACAGGAACAAGTTATTGGTTAAGGTTATTCTCCACACAGACTTGGCATCAGTGTGAGCCACAGATACATCAATGCAAGGAAAAGGAGGATAAGAGAAAGGCAGAGGAATTACCAGTCTCAGAGAGACCCGGTCCCACTAAGATGCCTAGAGTAACTGCTCTTTCTCCCACCAGAGAGATGCCTAGCTTGACCTGTCTGGTCAAGCTATCTTCTCCTTATTTTCAGGAATCCCTCAACACTGTGGAAAACTCTGTGCTGAGGCGGGCAGCTTTTCATCTGAGACGGAACTTTCTAGGCCGATTTTTTTTTTTCAGGGTCCTCCTTCCAATAGTTTCAGTTTGCTGTCCAAGATCATGATGTCATCCTTTGTCAGGGCCCAGCTTTGGTATGATATCTCTGCCCCAGTGGTTCCTACCAAGGGCTGAGAACCCACCTGCTTCCCATTTTACCACTACTCTTTTTGGCCCAGTTTTGTCACCTGTTATGTTGGCTACCTCTGTGCATATAGATCTCATCTCTCTGACTGCTTCAGCATTGATAATCTAGTTGAAAAGCACTTTGACTGTTACTAGGCCCTCATCGGTTGATGCCACCAGCACTGACAGCTTTGGTGCCATTCTCTGTGTTGGAATGTTTGGTGGTTTCCTTGATTTGAGGATCATTGACTTGGTCTGTGGTTCAGAGACCTCCAGTGTCAACAGTTGAGGTGGGTTTATTGATGTTTGCACAGACCTTGATCTCCTCAGCCCCGGTGTTGATAGCCCTGGGTACTTCAGTGACATCGATAGCACAGAGGGAACTGCCCTTAGTTTGTTCATGCCCATTGTGTCTGCGGTACCGATTCTACCTTGCGATATCACAGAAATTTGAACCTTGAGTCAGCCATCATCTAAACTTCTTTAGGACCAGAGAAGTACTAAACCTATTCTGGTGAGATCCGGAGATGACTCTTCCCAAGGAAGTTTGGATGAACACTTGGACCCTAGCCCCCCACTCCCATCCCCACCCAAAGGAAGAAAAAGTGCAAGAGGAAGCAATTATATCCCCTTCAGAGTTTCCCAGTGTGGATGTAGATCTGGACAAAGGGGAGAAAGGAGGCATCTTTGTTTTAATTTCTCCAAGTCTTTTATGTTTAAAATACCATGATGTGAATGGATCCTATTCCTAAGTCAAAGTACGATTAAAGTTCATTGAATTAGTATTGTTTCAATCTTTGATGCCAGCCGAAAGTGCTCTTCACAGCACCTGCAGTGTGCCCAGTAATGACTCCTCTTGGAATTCGTACGGAGTTACATGGATTGGTAACATATCTAAATAAAACCGTAGATTCTTTTTTATAAGGCCTGTTGCTCTTACTACTATTGGAACTGTCTGGGTATCTTTTTTTTCCACATTGCTCTCATTTCTGCTTGCAGATTCTGATATTTTATGACTTTGTATCTCTCTTGTACGCAAGACACTGTAGTCACTGGGCGTGGCGATTTCAATGATCAATGCTACTTTTTATTCTTTTCGTGGACCACCATATCCGTTTTTCTAGCATCTATCTTTTGAATTGTTGGTAATGGGTGATCCCATGCAATATAAACTTCATCATTTTCTATGATGCTTTGTGGCCCATGTTTCCAGTGTTTTTTCAGCCACTTCAGTACCATAATGTTTGCACAAACTCCAGTGCAACAGTCTTGCTACATTATTATGCCTTTCAGTATACAGTTCTTCTGTCATTAGTATATCGCAACCAGCAACAAGGTGTGAGACTGTTTCCAGTTCGGTTTTACAAAACCTACATTTGTCCGTTTCTCCCACATGTTCAGTGGACTTTGTAAATCAGCATGTATGTAGCCCACTGTCTTGGGCTGCCAATATTAACCGTTCATCTCTTGGTTTGAATGTGCCTCTCCTTAACCATTCCTGCATTCGTTCCTGATCAACATGAGGTTCTTCCAGAAGTTTTCTATACTCGCAACTATATTTATGCATTTTCCGCATTCCTTGCCTTCTCATCTGGTTCACTTTATGTTCTTTCTTTTGTTTTTTGGCACATTCAGTTGCTGCCTGATTTTTATCTACTTCTGGTTTGATTTCCATTCCTGCTTGACACCGATATGCTTCTGCTAAATTAAGCAGAGAAGGCATCTTAGATTTATTCTCTTCATGTTTCAAAACTTTCACTACATTTGGGTCTTGTGAGATCAGCAGATGTGTCGAGTCCCACAATTGCAGATCTGTACATGTAATCAATTTCAAGGAGGCCCATCCCTCCGGATTGGGGAATATACATTATAATCTTGGTATACACTGATTTTTTTTTTTCTAAATTATGTGGTGAACATGAAACATCTTTCTTGTTTTCCTATCTAATCTATGCATCATGTTTTAGGACCAGTCAGTCACTCCAAAACTGTTAGGACAGCATGAGTACATTGGTTTATAGCCTGGATTTTGTTCCTAGATGTCGATGCGGTTTTCAAAAATAAGTCTTCTAACGTATTCCTTATTAAGTCTTATTCACATTTGTTCATGTTTTATTGTTGATCCTTCAGTTCCCAAATATTTATACACTCCCTCTTGTTGAAGTTCTTTTATATTACATTCTTGACCCAAACTGATGTTTTCCTGGTGCTGCAGTTTTCCTGCTTTAAAGGTTGCTTTTACACACTTCCGAAGACCAAATGACATTCTTATATCATTTGCAAAAGTTTGACAACCTGCAGCTGTGCTTTCAGTTTTTCATTTGATGAAATATACAGTTCAGTGAAATATTGGAGATGGCAAATGGGACCATGGCTAAAAGACCTCCCCTCCCTGAGGAACAGATCTTCTATGAGACCTACAGCTCCTCTCCCCCAGCAGCATGGGGTAGTATCGCCCCCTGACAAACTGATAAATATGGTCTGTAGTCAAGTGTGCAAGGATCCAGAAATAGTTAAGCCTATTCCAAAGAAGCCAGGGACCTTTGATTGACTCCATAGTGGTAGGTGCAGCCACTAAGAAGGATGACCGACAAGACACCCAAGCTATCCATCCATCCAGCAAATATTCCAGGATGGTGGATAGATTATGAAAGCAAGGCTATGCGTTCAGTATGCTGTCCGTCCGAGTATTGAACTACATGGCCAGTTTGATTTAGTTTAGAGATTGAACAAAAAGCATTGGAGAATCTTAAACAACTTCCAGCTGGGGAACTTCAGTGCAGGTTTTCCAACGTGTTCCCAGGCAGCACACCTATCATGTAAGGCCTTTACTAAAGACATTTTCCATTTCAAACCTCCTGTAGTTCTGCTGTCTCAGTAATAGGAAGTACCATAGATCTACCCAGGTTACTTACTTCCATGACAAGAAAACCCCATACAACTACTACAAAATCCTAAAGTTAATACAATATTCTCAACAACACCCCCTATTAGATGGTGATATTCATCCAAACCCCGGCCCCAATACAGGGATTCCCAGTAACTCACACAACCTAACATCTCATGCTGCCATTACCCCAAAAAGACCATCCAACTCCCTCCTGATAGCTCACCTTAACATCCATAGCATTAACAATAAAAGTACCCACCTACATGCACTTTTTAGAAGTGCACACATTCGGTATTCTCTGTATTACAGAGACATGGCTAAAGCCCTCAACTCAGGACCAGGAAATTACCCCACCTGGATATAATATCCTGAGATGTGACCGCAAAACCAAAAAGGGTGGAGGTGTAGCCATTTTGTATAAATCAGAACTCCAAGTTTCACCCTTCAATGTGCTCCCAGGCAGCACACCTATCATGTAAGGCCTTTACTAAAGACATTTTCCATTTCAAACCTCCTGTAGTTCTGCTGTCTCAGTAATAGGAAGTACCATAGATCTACCCAGGTTACTTACTTCCATGACAAGAAAACCCCATACAACTACTACAAAATCCTAAAGTTAATACAATATTCTCAACAACACCCCCTATTAGATGGTGATATTCATCCAAACCCCGGCCCCAATACAGGGATTCCCAGTAACTCACACAACCTAACATCTCATGCTGCCATTACCCCAAAAAGACCATCCAACTCCCTCCTGATAGCTCACCTTAACATCCATAGCATTAACAATAAAAGTACCCACCTACATGCACTTTTTAGAAGTGCACACATTCGGTATTCTCTGTATTACAGAGACATGGCTAAAGCCCTCAACTCAGGACCAGGAAATTACCCCACCTGGATATAATATCCTGAGATGTGACCGCAAAACCAAAAAGGGTGGAGGTGTAGCCATTTTGTATAAATCAGAACTCCAAGTTTCACCCTTCAATGTGCTCCTACCCTCAAATACTAATGCAGAAACCCTTACTGCTAAACTTCAAATCAACAACTCCTAATCTATATCTAATTTGTTCCTATCTCCCCCCCTGGAAACAATATCATTACTCTTGAAAACATACTTAGTTGCTTCTCTACTCACCTACCTCAGGAAACCATTGTGCTAGGTGACTTTAATATAGACTGGGCAACCTGTAGCTCCCCTAATCCTATCAGTCACACATAAATCTTTACGGATTCTCACAAATAACCACACCTACTAGAATCCATGAATCCATAAACAAAGCAGCAAGGAAACCACCCTAGACTGGATCCTTCTAAAACAGCCATCTTGATACTTTTATAAACTAGGAACCCTTCCTGATGATATCAGTGACCATGCTCTAACCTATATTATTAAACGGAAAATTCATAGCCCTAATACTAATATTTTTAAAACCTCCCGTTCTAAAAAACACTTTCATCCAGAGAGCTTCCAAAATGAACTGAAAGCATGTGACTGGTCACCAATGTATCATCTTCAACTTGATGAAGCAGTGACCTACTTTAATACTAGATTCCTACAAATCCTAGATTATCATGCCCCCTATCGCTCTTCCCGAATAAGGACCCAAAATTGCGCTCACAAAACAAACTAGGCAAAAGATCCTCCTAAGAAATAAAATTTGGGCCAAATGGAGAGCCTCTAAAAGTCCATCAGATCACCTTTACTTTAAACAGTTAAGAAATGCCACCAAAAAAGACATTCTGCAAGACAAAAAAAACTTTTACCTTCACCTCCAACAAACCCACCAACAAAAACCACAAAAGTTCTGGTCAGGCATCAACAAACTACTTCAGCCAGGGCACTCTAAAACTCCTGCCCCATCAGGATTCAACCATAATAACTCTAACCAAATTCCTCATGCCTTTAATAACTATTTTACTGAAGCCATTCAAACCCTAACTAATACATTGCCACCTATTACCACTTCTCCATTAAATACCACAAATAGTCCAGCTCCGACCTTTCATATACAACCTGTACCTACATCCCTCATTTGCAACCTCCTTCAAAAACTCAGACCATGCACCCCTTCTGCACACTGTCTTCCAACTGAGTACCTGCAAATTGCAGCTAAAGCCATTGCCTATCCCATTTCCATCCTTATAAATAGAACAATTTTAGAAAGCACAATCCCTTCCATATGGAAAGTCTCCCCATATCGGCCCTCTACATAAAGGTGGGACATCTACTGAGCCTTCCAACTTTTGGCCAATCGTCTTACTCTCTCCAATAGCTAAAATAATGGAAAAATGCATCCACAGACAACTACTTGACCACCTTCTCCATAATAATTTACTTGCCAACTGCCAGCATGGCTTTAGTCCTTTCCATAGCACAACAACTGTCCTGCTATCCTTTTCTGACTGTATAAACAAAAATCGTAACAATAACCATTTCCACTGCACTATTCATTGACCTTTCAAAAGCCTTTGATATGGTTAACCATCAAATGCGTATTGATGTACTAAAAGACCAACAAGCATTACGCTGGTCTAAATCTTATTTAGAAAACAGACAGCAAGCAGTGCTTTGGGATAAAAATCTTTCTACACCCCTCCCTGTGAACATTGGAGTACCTGTGAATATTGGACTACCACAAGGCTCTGTTTTAGGCCCGCTTCTCTTTTCAATATTTATTAATGATCTACATGCCAAAATTCCTCAAGCCACCTGCATACAATATGCAGATGACTCTACTTTTAATATGTTCAGCCAAGTCCATAACCTCATCCAGACAGTATTTAACACTGTTGAAAATTGGTTCATGCAACACTGCCTCCTGAACCGCAGAAATACAAAATTATTACTGTTTGCTCCTACTCAAAAGTCATCACAACTTCACTTCACAGTAACCTCTAACAATGGAACTAACATATCCCCTGACACTACAACTTATCTCTTGGGAATAACAATTGACACCTTAGCTATGATGACCGTATTAATACTACTATAAAGTCTGTCAACAAAAAACTAGGCACCCTTTATAGAATCAAATCCTTCCTTACCCCTATAGCCAGAACCACTGTTGCCCAGACCCACCTGATCTCTACCCTGTTCTATGCTTCTGCAGTATATACCAATCTATCTAAAAACAACCTTACCAAACTTTCAACCAGTTACAGTAACATAGCCCGATTTGCCACTGGCACCCCTTTTAGAACTCACCACTGTCACAACTTCAAACAACTGGGATGGTTAGAACTGCAGAACCAACTACTTTGTCAACAACTTCTTATCACCCAAAAGATCCTTTACCACCCTAATAATACCCTAATCCTCACTAATCTGATTACTCCCTATAAAAATCTTGCAACACTTGCCTCAGCTAATAAGCTTCTAGTTTCCACTATTAAATCCAAGAACATATCTGGGGACTCGCTTTTCACTAACACAGTGGGAAAAACCTGGAACCAGCTTCCTAGTGAACTTTCTAACCTTGCTTCCACACTGCTTTTTAAAAAACATCTTAAAGAATATCTTAACTCACTAGCTTTGTCCTTGCTCTAACCCTGACTGATATCTCATTTCCCCTTCTTGCTCTCCCAATACTTCTCTACTCCACTGTTCTATGTTGCCTACCTGTAATAAAGTTTCCTTCCTAGTACTAAAAAAAAAATTGAGAATCTCCATATATTTTTTATCTCTCAAATGTTGCTTGTTTGTTCTCTGTATTTGATCTTGCTTAAACCTACGAAAGAAAAGAACTCTGTACAAGTTTATCTTACTTACAATTTAAACAATGTACTGTACTGTAACTCATTTTACTATTGGTATATATTGTATGTTTTGCCACTGCCAATGCTTGGAGCTTTTCTCCCCGGGCCTCTACTGAAAATGGACATATATCCAGTTAGACTAGCCCGGTCAACAAATGTAAAATAAAATAAAATAAATAAATAAATAAAAATAAATAGTTAAACCTGCAGTGGCTTGGGATCTGAATATTTTGCTTGAGAGTATAAGATCTCCTTTCAAACCAACCGTTAAAATTCTTATCATTATAGACAGCCCTTTGGTGGCTATTACATCAGCAAGAAGAGTCTTAGAGCTTCATGCCTTATCATAATGCCTCCATATCTTCCACCCAGACTGAGTTAAACTTTTTTTATAGATAGTGTAGTATCTCTGACCAAGGATTCCTCAACATCTAATCCCAACCCTGCCTGACACACATCACCACATCCCCTTTCACATTCAAACCTGTGCCCACATCCTATATAAAACTACTCTTAAACTTTTAAACCATGCTTTTGTTTAGCTGATGACCTCCCAAGTGAGTATCTAAAAATAGCAGCCAGTAGCATTGCTCCTTACAAATAGGTCAGTCCAGGAATCCCATATTCCCTCCCTCTGAAAAAGTCACACATTATCCCTCTGCACAAAGAAGGAAATTCAACAGACATTAATAACTTTAGACCTATAGCAATCATATCTCCCCTCACTAAAATACTTGAAAAATGTATTTAAAAGCAATTGCTAGACTATCTCCTGCAGGAAGAACTCTTATCCTCAATACAACATGGCTTCCATCCTTCCCTGCTCTTCTAATCTATATGGATACTGTCAGTAAACTAGTCTTTCCTTTATTTATAGACCTGTCTAAAGCCTTTGACACAGTTTGCCACAGCAAACGTCTTCTTCACATGTTCTCACTAGGTCTGTTTCAGTCCACCCTTCTGTGGTTCAGAAGCTACCTGTCCAAAAGGTAGCCAGTAAAATGACACTCTGTGCACTGTCCTTCCCTTCCAGTCACCACTGGTGTACCACAAGGCTCTATCCTTGGTCCCCTCCTCTTTAACATTTTCACCAACGCTTTCATACTTCCACACAACAGGCCACCCTAATAAGTATACAGATGATTCCACTCTCATTTGTACATCTAACAGTGTGGTACACCTCCAAAAAATTACTCGGGATGATTTAGCAGCCACTGAAATATGGCTTCATAATTCACAACTCATGTTCAACCCAAAAAAGACAAAACTACTACTTTTTCTCCCTAAATCCCTCTCTCATGAAAAAAATAAATTTAAAATCCTCTTTCTTGATAATGCAACCATTGAAGTAATTTCTCATAGCAAATTATTAGGGGCGATGGTGAATGATAATCTTACATTCAACCTGCATATACAAAATTGCATAAGAAAAAAATCATCAAAAGACTAGGGATGCTTTACAGAGCCAAAAACTTTCTCACCAATGCAACTAAAACTACACTTGCTACTACTTATTTCCTCCCCGCTCTTCTTTATGGTGCTCCCATCCATACTAACCTCCAAGCTTCACAAAAATTGAATCTTGAACAATGATATGACAAAGCTGCTAAATTTACAGCACATAACCCATTCAGAACCCACCACTGTGTAGCACTGAAAAGCCAAAATTGGTTAGAACTGCCACATCCAGTAATACATACACAACTTCTTACCATCTATAAAGTTATCCAGCATCCATCTGCATGTCCAGCACTAAAAAAACATTCTACACAACTATGTTTCCAATTGGCTATTGGGATCCAGTGACCAAAAACTCCTGCCTGTCTGTAATTTGCTGGGCAAAGTTGCTAAGGCCTGGAACTCCTTACCTGCATCCATCAAATCTATACCCTCCCTCCTATCTTTCAAAACCACTCTGCAAGACTTCCTTAGCTAAAATCTGGCCCTGTTCTTGCTCAAAACCAGGATAATCTATACCCCTAAATGTGAACAAGTACCTTTCAATCCTTTATACCTCCTTGCTCTCTCTTCTTCACTTGCTTCCTTACTGCTATCTAATTCTCTTCTCTGGCTTTCTCTCAAAATGTACCATACACCTGTCTTTCCCTCACTTCAAATTGCAGTTCCTGTTTGTGTTAGACTAACTTACCTTTAATTTCTCTACATACTGTGTAAAATCTCTCTAAATATTTAATGATTGGTTAAGAATCGATATAAGGTATAAGACAATGTTTTTATATTGTCTAACTTGTTATAATTAAACGACAAATGTTTTTGTTTTAGGTTGACAATTGTAAAATTATTGTTCTAAAACTGTTTTGTGATAATTTGGAGCTTTTCTCCCTGTGAATCCACTGAAAATGGGCTTCAAGTCAGTCAGACTTTCCCGGTAATAAAATGTCCACAAATAAAATAAATTTTCTTAGGAGAAAACTGTCCTTTATGCTTAAAGTTGCAACTCAAAATAAACCATATGCTTACTAGTTTGCTCAGTACTGTAACAGAGTAGAGTACTTGCTGCATTGTCTGGATGTTCACAGACCGTTAAGTTTCTATTTGGATCATACAAAGGACTTTAAGAAAGGTGAACTCTGTTAGTTTTTCAGCAGTCAGGCTTGGTCAAAAAATTCTCAAGATTACATTGGCAAAATAGATATCCGATTGTATACTCTTGTTTACAGCACAGCAGAAAGGCAGCTTATCATTCCACCAAAAGCTCACTTGGTCAGGGCTAGGTCTCCATTCACAGCATTCCTATGCAACTTTCCACTTGATGTGATAACTGCAATAACTACTTGGTCTTTACTAAATACCTTTGCTAAATAGTAAAGCCTTGATTCTGTTTCTAGGACAAGAGCTTCCTTTGGAATAACTATTCTTAAAGGTGTGCTGGTCTAAGCCATCCATGTTAACTGGGGATTTTGTCCTTACGTTCCAGTATCTGGACAGGACCTGAGAAATATGTACATTATGTTCTTCTAGAGCATTAGATTTCTTTGATGTCCTTCATGGATGCATCTGCAGTCATAACAACTGGGTTGTCCTGTCGTCAGGCAGCCCTTCAGTCGGCCGGATTCCAAAGTCCGGGTCCGGCTTCGGCTGATGTCGCACTTCACCCGACGTCATCTCTGTTGGACTTCGGGTATAAAAGCATCAGCCGACGCCATTTTCTTCAGTCTTTCTTGCCGCGTGGCGCCCGAAGCAGAAGCTGTTCGCAAGTGCCGGTCGGTCGGATCCAGAGATTACTTCTACCGAATACTACTTCGAAGACTTCTAAAGCTAAGTACCCCGTTGGGGACTCTTTCTTGCCTCAGCCGATGTCAGAAAAAGTTAATAATTGTTTAACCTGTGGGAAACAAATACCTCATAAAGATTTCCACTCTTACTGCCTGCCTTGCTTAGGCCCAGCCCACGACGTAGCAGCCTGTTCGTCCTGTGCTTCTTTCAACCGACGAACGCTTAGACGTCGGTCGGAGTTTGCAGAACAGTTTTTCGGTTCTGATTTTGCGTACATTATGCCGTCGGATCCTCCGACTCGCATTCTGCCAAAAGCAAAGAAAGACAGACACTCGCGGTCCGCGGTTTCGGCCGAAACCATGGTTCAGCAAACGCGAGTGTCTCGGTTTCGGCGAAACCGAGAAAACTGATCAAAATACAGCTGAATCTATCTCTACAACTGAGGTCCCTGCTAACACTCTTGAATCGGCCTCAGAAATTTTACCCACTACGGTGCTTACCACTGACTTATCAGACACTATTCCTTGGATGTCTCTACCCCAGCACGTGGTGCTGCTAGGCCTCCAGCAGCCATGTCCATTAAGGCCTTCGCCAGGGCTAAAGCAGCCAAGACTACTAAAACAGTGCCTGTTAAACCCCCTCAACCAGGCCCTCTTCCAGTTCCCAAATGCTTACTTTGGCAGAAGATTTAATTTCATTAATTAGAGGATCTCAATCTCACCCAGACAGGGCCTCTCAGCCCCCAGAGAAGAGACCTAGGGCAGAGCCCCATGAGCCAGTGTCCTCTGATGATTCTGCTGATGAATCAGACATAACTGACCAGCCAGAGGCTCCTTTCTCCAATTTTGAAGATTCTGATGCTGAAGAATCCATTCCAGCTGCTTCCCCACCAGAAGAATTCTCCTTTGGGGAAACCTTGCATGCCATGCGAGAACAGTTCCAATGGCAGCAACAGGATTTTTCAGACTCCAGGAAAAGACTTAGGACCTTTTGCACCTTCCACAGCACAGGCCCTTAGCTATACCTCCTGTTCTCTCTGTGGTGGATGATGCTTTCAATGATGTCTGCTCCGCTCCAGATGCTTTACCCCAGCCCCTGCCAAACCAGACAGATTTTACAGGGTGCCAGATACTCATCACCACCTTTACAAGGCCCCTCTTGCAGACCCGAAACTATTTCCCAGGGTCCCAAGGCAGTAGCAGCGACCATAGCTAAAAACCCTGTTCCTTCTGAAAGGGAAGCAAGGTCATTAGACAGATGGGGTAAAAAGGTTTACACTTCGGCCACTCTCTCAGCTAGAGCTTTAAACTGTCAGTTTCACATGATACAATACCAAGAGTTTATGCTTGAACAGTTAACTAAAAAGCTAACCACTGATGAATCTCTTGATAAGAAATATGTATTAGAAATGGTAAATAACATACAGCAAGTTAGTAACCATTCTTTAAAATGTGGCTATGATGCACTGGAGGCTTCATTTAGATCAGCCATGACTGGCACTGTAATTAGAAGGCATGCATGGCTAAAGGAGCAAGCTTTACCGGATCATGTTAAATCTAAATTGCTAGGTGCTCCTATGGATAAAACGAGTTTGTTTGGTACACCTGCCCAGCAGGTTATGAAGAAAATGGAAGAAAAGGCAAAATCAGTCCAGACAGTTAAAGATTTCTTGCAGGTTCAACCCCAAGGTTTAGCAGGAACTGGCCTGCCAAAAATTGGTCCTTTCCTGACTCCACAAGACCTCAAAGGGGCAGGAATAGACGTTCCAGAGGCAGAAATCAATCCAGAGGAGGTGCCTACAGAGGACGACAGTGGCAAGGTAACAACAGAGGCACAGACTCCACACCTGCCACTACATCAACACAGCCACAGTGACTTAATCCTAAACCCGCCTACCAGGGAACAAACAGCAGCTCCTCTAGGCGGAAAGCTAACTTTATTTTCAAAAAAACTGGCACCACATAACAAAGGACAAGTGGATTTTACGAACCATAGATCAAGGTTACGGTTCCACTTCCACACTTTACCAGACAAAGAGGAATGCCAAATCTACCTCCAAATCAAAGACAGAGGCTCTACAACAGATAATGGAGTTAGCAAACATGAGAGCTGTGGAGAAAGTGCCAACAGCAGAGCAAGGAAAGGGGTTCTACTCCAGACTATTCCTAGTTCCAAGAAAGGAAAAAAGTTGGAGACCAATTCTAGACCTGTCCACCCTGAATACTTACATCATTGTCCCAAAATTCAAAATGCTGACCCTACAGCAACTTCTTCCCATGCTGGGCAAGGAGTGTTGGCTGGTAACTCTAGATCTCAAGGAGGCATACCTGCACGTCCCCATTCGACCAATCTGCAGAAGATACCTCAGATTTCTTGCAGGATCAGAGCACTATCAATTCTCAGCATTGCCCTTTGGCTTATCTACTGCGCCCAGAGTATTCACCAAATGCCTGGCATCAGTAATCGCCCATTGCAGACTACAGGGAATTCAAATTTATCCATACCTGGACGACTGCCTGATACAAGGAGACAACAAAAGCAAGCTGACAACAGATTTACAAAGGGTCATTTACTTGCTTCAAGCACTGGGATACACAGTCAATTTACAAAAGTCAAGACTGATACCATCCCAGACAAGGACTTTCCTGGGAGCGGAATTGGACACAGTAAGACAAATGGCATTCCTAACTACAGAAAAACAAAAAGAACTCCCTCTTTACTTCTTGGCACTAACAAAACTGAACAAGTTAACAGCAAGAAAGGTACTGCAGGCCTTGGGTTTCATGGCATCATGCATAATCCTGGTTCCATTTGCCAGACTACATATGAGAAAACTACAGTGGTACCTAAAGAATTTATGGTCCCAACACAGACACAGCCTAGAAGCGGAAATCCCACTAATACCATGCTTAAAACAGGAGTTCCTATGGTGGGCTCAGGCATGCCAGTCAAACCCAGGCCTGCCCTTTCGCAAGGGTCAAGCAAGCCAGACCATCACAACAGATGCTTCAGACCTAGGATGGGGGCATATGCTGGACAAATGCGTACAAGGATTGTGGACACAGGACCAACTTCACCTGCACATCAACCTAAAAGAAATGCTGGCAGTAAAACTGGCAATCCAAAAGTTCAGACCATTTCTCAAGGAGGACCACTTGATGATAAGAACAGACAACACCACAGTCATGTGGTACATCAACAAACAGGGAGGCACTCATTCTTACCCCCTATGCAGAATGACTTTGGAGCTGTGGACCCTGGCACTCAGCTACAACATCCAGTTACAGGCAATATTTGTGCCAGGAAAAGAAAACTCTAGCAGATATGTTAAGCAGGACCACATCGGATGCCCACGAATGGCAGCTGCACCGGATATCTTCAAGACCATCTCGAAGAAATGGGGAATGCCTCAGATAGATCTATTAGCATCACCTCTCAATCACCAGCTCAAAAATTCTGCACAAGGACATTCCACCCACTAGCATGGAAAGTGGACTCGCTCTCCTTCAGCTGGAAAGGCCTAACAGCATATGCATTCCCACCTCTTCCCTTGATACACAAAGTACTACTAAAAATCAAGGAGGAGCGTCCAAGGATAATCCTGATAGCTCCAAACTGGCCAAGACAGCATTGGTACCCACTACTGAGGAGCATGTCTCGGAACAATATGTGGCCAATTCCTGATGCCTTTGATGCTAACTCAGAACAACTTCAGCACCATGCATCCAAACCTAAAAACGCTGCAACTGACTGCATGGAACATCACATAGCAGCTGCTAATGCAGAACTTTCACAAAGAGTTAAAGACATTATTCTTGAAGCACGCAGGCCTTCAACTAGAAGGAATTATGCTGGGAAATGGAAAAGGTTTGTCATTTGGAGTTCTGAAAGAGGAAAAGATGTATCAAACCTAGATATGCCTAACATTCTGGAGTATCTGGCCGAACTACTTCATTCAGGCCTGTCCTACTCCTCCATCAAGATTCATGCAGCAGCGATTGCAGCAGAATACAGCTTTGATCCACCTGTTGTTTCACACCCTTTGCTCAGGCAGTTCCTCAGAGGAATCAAGAATGTAAAACCTCCAAGGAAACCACCATTGCCAGCTTGGGACTTGAACTTTGTGCTAGAAAAATTGACACTATCACCTTTTGAACCAGCAGCAACAGCAGACCTACAACACCTGTCATGGAAAACTTCTTTCCTACTGGCAATTACTTCAGCAAGGAGGGTTTCAGAACTACAGGCCTTAATGGCAGTGCAACCCTTTCTAATCTTCCACCAAGATAGAGTGTCCATGAGGACTAATCCTACATTTATGCCTAAGGTGGTATCCAGAGTGTCTTTAAACCAGGCAATCCACCTGCCTACTTTCTTTCCCAACCCACAAAACAAAGGGGAAAGAATACTGCATACCTTGGATGTACATAGACAGCTACGCTACTACTTGGACAGAACAAAAAATAGCAGAAAGACTGACCAACGTTTTGTAGCCTATGCAACAGGAAGGGAAGGAAAAGCTATTTCCAAACAGACAATCTCCAAATGGATAGGAAATTGCATACGATTCTGTTACTCCTTCCATGGAAAGCCAATTCCACAGAACATAAGACCTCATTCTACAAGGGCAACAGCCACTACCACAGCCTTCTTACGAGGAGTGGCTACCAAAGACATTATTGAGGCGGCTACTTGGACCTCCGTGCATACATTTGCCAAGCATTATAATTTACCTCTATATTCCAGATCCCGAGCAGGGTTTGCCACTGCCGTTCTGCAAGGGATCCTAAACACACCATAATTTACTTTTATCCTCCTCCCCTAGTTGGCTATGGTATTCTACCCAGTTGTTATGACTGCAGATGCATCCATGAAGGACATAGTACAGTTTTGTACCTACCATAAATGTAGATGTCCGAATTGGATAGCATGTGCAGTCAGGATTACCCTCCCTCCTTCCCCTCTGTGGTACTCCTAGGGTGTTTACCCTTCTAATAGCTAGCTAGTCCCCCTATTTCTTTCATGGTGTATTTGTTTGTATTTATGTACATACATGCTTATTTTTGTGTTTACCTCTATCTTTTGGAAACATTGGCATCTATCCAAAATTTTTAGCCTTCTATAGGGCTTCTGGCATCTGGGGCAAGAAACACTGAAGAAAATGGCGTCGGCTGATGCTTTTATACCCGAAGTCCAACAGAGATGACGTCGGGTGAAGTGCGACATCAGCGGCCGGACCCGGACTTTGGAATCCGGCCGACTGAAGGGCTGCCTGGCGACAGGACAACCCAGTTGTTATGACTGCAGATGCTATCCAATTCGGACATCTACATTTATGGTAGGTACAAAACTGTACTTTTTTTGTTTGGACATTGGAACAACCCACCAACCTTCTCCCTTCAAATTGTCACACTCTGAGGAGTTTGTAAGTAGACTCAATTTTTTTTTCTTTGTCTTTAGCACTAAATGTTGGCTAATTGTATAATGGATTTTCATCCTAGATTTCTAGGTTTGGCTGGTTCTAAGTGAACTGTTTTTTTATGCATCTCTCTAAAGCCATTTCCTTTTGTTATTCATTTCATGGGAAAAATCTTTCTGCTTCAAGGTTCATTCTGCCAGGGCTGTGGCTTCCTCTGATACTTTTTTCAAACGATTGGATACCAGTTCCATTCTTAAGTTAGCTACTTGTACTTCTGCCCATACCTTTACTAAGCTTTACAAATTGGATGTTGTTTCTTGAGCAAGAGCTGGCTTTCCCAGAGATATGCTGCATGGGTTTCTTGAGGGTTCCGCTTGGTCCTTCCCCTTCCAAGTTCTTCTTGAGTTTTTGTACTCGCCCTTTAGTAAAGAATTCTGCAACAGTGATATGGAAGGATCTAGTACAGTTGTGTAAAATCTTACCATAACAGTAGATGTCCTGTTCACTTTTTCAGTATTCTCTCTCTCTCCCCCTCCCGACTCCCCCTTTTTCCTCTTCTTTTTTTTTTTCCTTCTGGATGCATGTGTTCCTCCTCCTCTCCTTGGACTGTTGTCCCTCCTGCGGCCATTCATTTCTGAGGTGTGTACATTTGTACATCACCTTTATGCCCTACACCGTGTGTAGGGAGTATACATGTGACATATGACATCCTTTAAAATGCTAAGACTTTGCTATACTGGCCAGACATTGGGCTGCCTTGGGCATGAGATCCCTTTAGTAAAGAATACTGCAGTAGTGAAGAGAATGACATCTACTGTTATGTTAAGATTTTGCACAACTGTACTTTCAGGATTTGGGACCTTATTGGCAAATGTGTGTCTGTTCACAAAGTGAAATAACAGGAACACAAACTTAGAACCGTGCTTCCACAGGAAAGAAAGGATAATCCACACCAACTCACACAAGGACTTTAATTAAGTAAAGTGTTTTTGTTCCTACTTTTCTTCAGAACTTCCTCAGAACTAATAAATAATCATTTAAACCAACTTTTTATAACACATCATCAGCAACATATATATAAGCCAGCATTGTCTGTAAGGGCCATTAAATATATATTGATCTACCCATTCAGCCATGACATAATTCGCAAACATGGGGGCACGTGTTGCCCCATGGCTACTCCCATAACCTGTCTATATAACTGTCCTTCAGAATATAGAAGAATATTCTTTAAAACAATTTCCATCAATCCCATCATTGTATCTACTTTATCTCCCTAATATTCATACATTTATATAACTGTTATTCAAACCAAGTTAAACCTAGATCATGCAGAATAACTGAAAATAATCCTCCCCATCTCGCTTTAATTTCTTCATTTTATACTGAAATGTAGTACCACTGGTCTTATCCCCAGTAGAAAAAATTTTAACCTATTTGATCTCATAAGCAAAAAAGTTTGTCGTTCCGAATTGCATCATTCATAGCATCAAGCTGTTGGGAGAGACGGTTGATCTCTACAATATTGTATTTAATCATTAATTTCATTGGTTCACTACCCACCTTGTCAAATATCAATTGAAGTTCACGAAGCATATCAGCATTATTTTGAGTGACATTAGGGTAACACCAGAACCTTACCCCTTTTCGGGACATAATTAAGCACAAGATGTTTGTGCAAATAACTGTTTTCTAATTGCAGTTTCTTAAACTATAACAAAGTTTTCTTGAAACTGCGCAAAGTGTCACCCATTGATGTGGACTGGTTTTCGACAAAAGATGGTCTCTGAGTTGAAATATCCAAAGATAAATGATTTGACTTCCAGTCTGAAAATTCAAAACCATCCACTACATCCAAATGAGCTCGAACTGTCCCCCCTAGAAGGTTGTGTGAGTGGCAAACCAAGACTTATAGGTAGAGGATGGGTTCATAGTTCTTTGTTAAACTTGCATAGAAAAAGGGTGAGACATATAAATTGCGGGCTAACCTGCTGCATTAACAAGGTCAGGTCTCCCATGGCTTTTGATAATCTTCTAAAATTAGATGTATTCTCTCCTTTACCTCCAGAAGCCATCACAAACTAATCGCAAAGTGAATAACAGGAACACAAACTTAAAACCGTGCTTCCACAGGAAAGCAAGGAGAATCCACGTCAATTCATGCAAGGACTTTTATTAAGTACTTAAGTGCTTTCGTTCCTACTTTTCTTCAGAATTTCCTCAGAACTAGTAAATAATCATTTAAAACAAACTTTTTATCACACATCACCAGCAACACGACTAAAATCAATCAATAACTTAAAATTGACAATTAACTAATGTTAAAACGTCTTACTTTTAAAATTGAATTAATAGAACAAGAACCATTAAGGCCAGGATAGTTTGTAGCATTCAGTCTAAGCTGCTATTTTAACTCCTGTATTAGACATTGTTGTTGATGCTTTTTCGGAATCTAGTTTGGCCCCTGATTCCTTGCCTCCTGCTCCCAGAAAACCAGACAGATAACTACAGGGTCCCTGAGTCACACAAGTTCCTTTTTAAAAATCCTATTGCGGATCCGGAGACTATTTCACAGGGGCCCAAGGGCATTAAGGCTTCTACTGCTAAAAATCCTACCCCTTCTGATAGAGACTCAAGGGCGCTGGATAGATGGGGTAAGAAGGTTTACACTTCTGCAACCTCGGCCGTTTGGGCTTTAAACTGCAGTTTCATATGTTAAAGTATCAGCAACATGTTATTAGATTGCTTAAATAGAAAATGATTCCTGACTGTGTGGAAAATAAAGATTTACAGGATTTAATGCATTCTGCTGAACAAGTTGGAAAACCTAGTTTGCAATGTGGTTTTGATTCATTAGAGGCCTCTTGCAGGGCTGCTGTTACTGAGTCACTGCTCATAAGGCATGCTTGGCTTAAGGGGCAATCTTTGCCTGATCATGTTAAAGCTAAATTGTTGGATGCTCCCTTAAATTAGGACCGCTCGTTTGGCAACAAGGCTGAGGAAGTTCTTAAAAAGATGGAAGGTAAAGCTAAATCTGTGCAAACTGTTAACCAGAAGAGGAAAAGGGACACAGTTTCTACTCGAGATTTTTCCTGGTAGCCAGAAAAGACAATTCACGGTGTCCTATCCTGGACCCATCTACTCTAAACACCTTTTTGGAGATTCCAAAATTCAAGATGCTGACGACTCCACCAATTACTTCCTGTGCGGCAAAGATTCCTGGTTGGCAACACTAGATTTAAAAGAAGCATAGCTGCACAATCCCAGTCAGGGAATCTTGCAGAAGATGCCTATGCTTCAAAGCAGGCTACACACACTATCAGTTCTCTGCACTGCCCTTTGGCTTATCTACTGCACTCAGGGTATTCGCAAAGTGCCTAGCTCCAGTTATTGCATTTTGCAGGCAAAGAAACATTCAAATATACCCATACCTGGACGATTGTCTAATTCAGGCAGAAAGCCAGGACATACTTTTGAATCATCTGGCCTTTGTACAAAGGGTTCTGACTTGTCTGGGGTACACCATAAATGAAAAGAAATCACACCTGGTACCCTGTCAACAAATTGTATTCCTGGGAGCAAGCTTGAATACAACTTCCC
Source organism: Protopterus annectens (assembly GCF_019279795.1). Classification (NCBI taxonomy): domain Eukaryota; kingdom Metazoa; phylum Chordata; order Ceratodontiformes; family Protopteridae; genus Protopterus; species Protopterus annectens. Next base: position 142,072,510 of record NC_056730.1, read on the forward strand.
AGATGGCCTACCTCACGCCAGCAAAACAAATTCATTTGACAACCTACTTCAAACAAGTAGCCACAAAAACCCTGCTATCTGCAAGACAAATACTGCAAGCCTTGGGGTTCATGGCCTTCTGCATTCTTCTAATTCCATATGCACGACTGCATATGAGGAAACTACAATGGTATCTAAAAAGCCTATGGTGTCAACATTCTCAGGATCTAGAAGCAATGATTCCTATCCTACCTTGCCTACGCCTAGAGTTCCTTTGGTGGGCAGAGGTCTGCCACCAAAACAAGGGACTACCTTTCACACCACTCCCTGCCCCCAAACCCTAACAACAGACACATCAGACTATGCATGGGGGACTCGCCTGGCAAGGAAGTGCATTCAGGGCAAATGGAACCCACGTCAAGTGCACCTGCATATCAATCAAAAAGAAATGTTAGCTGTACAGAATGCTCTGACAGCCTTCAAGGACTACATTCTTCAGGACAACTAATGGTAAAGACTGACAACATCACTGATATGTGGTACATAAACAAGCAGGGGGGTACACATTCTTACCCCCTCTGCAGACTAGCCATGGCATTGTGGAACACAGCCTTGAGCTACCAAGTGCACCTACAAGCTCAGTTCCTGCCAGGAAAGTTAAATACACTGGCAGATGGACTAAGCAGAAACCTCATGGACCCACACGAGTGGAAACTGGAACCAAGGATTTTCAACGTGTTGACAAGCAAATGGGGGAGCCCAGGTATAGACCTGTTTGCCTCTCCCCAGAACTTCCAATTGGACAAATTTTGCAGAAGGACTCCCCACAAACAAGCCTGGAAAGTGGATGCTCTGTCCTTCAGCTGGAAAAACCTGTTGGTCTATGCCTTCCCCCCTTTGCCTCTGCTCTCCAAAGTACTACTAAAAGTCAAACTGGACAAACCAAGGATGATTTTGATTGCTCTAGACTGGCCACGCCAGCACTGGTGCCCCCTCCTGCGCAGTGTGTCATGGTTATCCCCATGGCACCTGCCTCAGACTCCTTACCTGTTGTCTCAGCAGGAGAACCAGATTCTGCACCCTCAGCTTCTAACACTGAACCTTGCAGCCTGGCTAATTACATAATCGCTCCTTAACCATCCCTCAGTAAACCTGTAATGGATATAATTTTAGAGGCAAGGAGGCCTAGCACTAGAAAATCCTATGCTGAAAAATGGAAAAGATTCTGTGCCTGGAATCAGTCTCAAGGGATGAGCACAGCAGCGCTCAATTTACCTCGGGTTTTACAATACTTAACTGAGCTGCTTCACAAGGGTCTGTCTTTTTCCTCCATTAAAATCCATGCCTCAGCCATTTCAGCAAATTATAACACAGAACCCCCCCCCCCTTTCTCTCATCCACTGCTCAAGCAGTTCCTCAGAGGGGCCAAAAATTTGAGACCACCCAGGAGAGCTCCAACCCCAGCCTGGGACCTTAACTTTGTTTTGGAGAAACTCACTCTAGTTCCTTTCGAGCCAGCTACTACTGCAGACTTAAAATTTCTTTCTTGGAAAACAGCTTTCCTTTTAGCAATCACTTCAGCTAGAAGGGTATCTGAATTACAGGCCCTTATGGCATTGGAGCCTTTCATCATCTTTCATGCGGACAGGGTGTCCCTCAGAACCAGTCCATCCTTCATGCCGAAGGTGGTATCCAGTGTGGCTCTTAATCAGTCCATTCATTTGCCAACCTTCTTTCTCAATCCACAGAACAAAGGGGAACGTATACTGCATTTCTTAGATGTGCATAGACAACTCAGGTTCTACTTGGACAGGACTAAATCTCAAAGGAAATCTGAAGAACTGCTGGTAACATTTGATGCAGGGGCAAGGCTATTTCAAAGCAAACCATTTCTAAATGGCTAGGCCATTGCATTCATTTCTGCTATAAGCACCGTGGAAAACCTATCCCCCAGGGGATCAGACCTCACTCCACCAGGGCTGCATCTACCTCTACAGCCTTTCTCAGAGGCGTCCCTACCAGGGACATCCTAGAAGCTGCTAAATGGAGTTCGGTACGTACTTTCACCAAGCATTACCATTTGCCAATTTTCGCTAAATCCAGAGCTGGCTTTGCCACTGCAGTCTTTCAGAGCCTTATAGCTGGTCCTAATGCTATCTAAATTCCTCCTCCTAACCACAGATTTGGGAATCTACCCAAATGTAATGACTGCAACAGTGAAACACGATACACTTACCATAAATGTAGATGTTCGAGTATATTCACTGTTGCAGTCCTGGTTACCCTCCCTCCAGCCTCCTAACTTCTTTTAGCTATACCTCTACTTTCCTTTACTATACTTAAAAGCCTTTTTGTTGTAGTTGCTTTTTTTTGTGAGAGGTATATCATTGTACTTTTATATTTAATTGCTCCCCATTAGGGGGACACCTGACATCTGGGGCAAGAAAAACTGATGTAATGACGTCGGCTGCATATTTTATACCCATGATGACCTGACGTCATGGAAGAAGGGACAGCAACCGATGCAGGACCCAAGACTTTGTTAATCAGGCCGACTGAGGGCTACCTGCAAGCAGATAACCCAAATGTAATGACTGCAACAGTGAATACACGCTAACCTCTACATTTATGGTAAGTGTACACAACTTTACTATTCTCCAGCTGTCCTCTTATACCCAAACTATACGGTAGTAATTACTGCCACCATCAGCTAATATTTATCAGCTACCCAAAGGCCCTTCAAAGGGTGTCCAATTATTACTGTGCAATATTATTATCCAATAGTAGTGTAACTTAAACAATCAAGGCTTATTGGAAGGGCTTATTACAGGATCACTTATAAGCATGCAATGTACTCTAGAGCTTAATTTATCTCTACATAAACCAGCCACAGTTGAAAAGGGTTTAAAAATATGTAATAATAAATACTAAAAACACAAGAAAGTACTACTACACCACAGTGCTATTCAAGAGTTCAGAGATCGCACAGAAACTTAAAATAATTCAGTAGTATAGTTCTGATATAACAGAAACACTTAGTCTACACACTTCTAAGATAACTTACTTAAGAGCATAGGCAGTGCTGAGTTAGAGGTCCAAGATCAAAGTGCTTAATAATCTCTGGTTCTCACTGTTTAAATTGAAACTGCAGTTCTGCTAAACATTACATCATCTTTTACACCTTCCTGGTTCCCAGGCCACACAGAAACTGCATTTACATTATTTTACAGTTAAAGCAATAAAGGACATTCCATATGTAAATTCTGGTCATTAACTTTAGCCTTAAAACAATAGGCAGGAAGCATTCATCTAGCCGGACTGGAGCAGACATGTAAACATGAAAGGCAGTGATGAAATCATTTTAATTTCAAAGAACAGATGTGAAATGCTTGACTTAGTTTTCCTTACAGCAGATGGCAATGTTGCTACAATCTTGAAGTTCAACATTTTAGTATTTTCTTTCATTTAAGAAACAAACCTGTATTTTACATTTATATTTACAAATGCCAGAATTATGTATCAAATTCTATTTGACTAGGCTGGCAGCCTTCACCCTTCTGTACCAGTCTTCACATATACTAATCTCCATTGCTGAACCTTCTTGTAAATAATTTTCTTCACATTAAGTATTTTTGTCTATCCTGTTTTAAAATGGTACTGTTATTTCATTTTATACTGTTATTATAAATAGTAATGTAATAGCTATACTAATTTGAGTTTCGTTTGTAAATATTTTCGTTATTGTTTGGCTTCCATTAAGTTTTGTTCATAGATGTGTAAGCAGTCTATTTCAAGAATGTTTCTAGATCTCCCTTAGTTTTCTAAAACATTGGAAACCTAATTAAGTCTGACTAGTATGTACAACCCCCTGTGTAATGGTTTTAATTGTTTTTCTTTCGGCTTTTCCAGGTTAGGGGTCACCACAGCGCAACTCCAGTCTGCTAATGATTGACTGTAGATTTTTACTGTGCCAAGATGCCAGCTCAACGCCCAACCTTCAACGAAGGCACGCCCATTCTACGCATATATTTTGAACGCCACTCGACCGCTGGGAGGACATGCAGACTCCACACAGGAGGCACTCCAGCCGAGAATCGAACATGAGAACCTCTTGCTGTGAGGCGACAACGCTACTTCTGCACCACCGCAGCTACTGTGTCTTTCTTTTCGGCTTTTCCTGGTTAAGGGTCGCCACAGCGGAACTCGGGTCTGCTAATGATTGGCAGTAGATTTTTATAGTGCAGAGTTGCTAGCCCAACGCCCAACCTTCAGCAAAGGCACGCCCATTCACGTACGTCTTTCGAAGGCCACTCAACCGCGGGGAGGACATGCAGACTCCACACAGAAGGCACTCCAGCCGAGAATTGAACAGGAGTACCTCTTGCCATGAGGCAACAAAGCTACTGCTGCACCACCGTGGCTTCTGTGTAATGGTTTTAATTAAAAACAAAAACAAAACAAGGTTTCAGAAAGGCATTTCTGGATAAGGGTACATTTCTGTCACTACCTGTAATATAATCTTGAACATTTTCCCAATTAACTCCAAAAGAGGGGGTGTAAGTGATGCAATGTGGCTGGAATTCCAAAACTTACACACTGTAAGCTCCTCAAAGTTACTGCTTGTAAGACTGTTTTGGCTATAGGAATTAGTGAGGTAACTTGGACTGTCTTTAACAAATCTTTTCAAATTCTAGTCATAGATTGAGCAAAATGCTGTCCAGTTTTAAAATTTTGTTTTGATTTTCGTTCTTGATTACCTAACATGCTTATTAATTATGTTACCAGATTAGTAGTAGTAATGTTAGTGTTTTGTTTGAGCAGCTAAATATCAGTTTCAGTTTTTCTGGATAATAAAAGATTTTGCCTGAAATTGAATATACTGTATGCTTCTAAATTTTCAAAATATTAGCAGTGATTTTGACTGCTGTATAAGTATGTAGGAATTTGCCAGTGTATGTCTACCTACATATTTTGTCAATGTATTTGAAAATACTGTGCTGTCCAAATTCAAGACGAGTCAGGATTTATGGTGTGATAATTGAGCTTTACACAATAATGGAAGGGTGGGTTTACAAAGTCTGAAAAATTAATAAATAGTAATGGTAATAATAAAAATAATGATAGATAGTTGAGATCAGGATATAGGGTAATACCTGGGTGCATTATATTATCATGTCTGTTACAACAAATGTTATTGTGTGTGAGCACTCTAGTTATGAAAATACAGAAAAGAAAAGTCTGCATTTTTTGTTTGTTTTGCTGGATACATGCATCTTTTATATTAATATCTGTTACCCAAGGGTATAGGGTTTGATTCCTTCCACCTCAGTTTGCCTGCATTGAGAGTCAAAACATGTCATTTAACCAGACAGTTGCCCAGGTTCCCACCTGAAAATTATCACATCTGTCCTGTTAGCTTACCTGGTTAGCTAAAGTATAAAAATTAAGAAAAAAAAGCACATGTGCCTTTTACAAAAATAAATCACTTGTGAGGTTAAAAAAAACAGTCCTCATTGCCTCTGCTGGAGGAAGCTTAACTGTGCATGACCCCCATGCTTTGACAGTAAATTGAGGCTGTTGCTTTCATGTGTTAGTGCACACATTTGTAGGTTTGGCTGTCAAGATTACGACTTAAGAAGAATGTTTATATTTTCTACTTATTACATATATACGTATACAGTATGTGTAGATGATTTAAAATATCTATAATTGATTTTTGAAAGATGCTGATATTGTGTAGCTTTTTTCCCCAGGCATCCGCTGAAAATTGTCTCTTTTGGTCCAGTCTGACTTTCCTGGTGGCCAAATGTCCAATAAATAATTAATATATATATATATTTGCACACAGACACACACACACACACACACACACACACACACACACAGTGGATATAAAAAGTATACGCACCCTTGTTAAAATGCCAGGGTCATTTTTTATATAAAAAAATGAGACCACAATAAATCATTTAAACATTTTCCCACATTTAATGTAACCTAAAACCTGTACAATTCAATTGAAAAACAAATCTGTTAGGGGGAAAAAAAAATAAAAAACGTACAATACGCTGGTTGCATAATTATGCACACCCTTAAACTAATACTTTGTAAACTAATACTTTGTTGAAGCACCTTTTGATTTAATTACAACATTCAGCCTTCTTGGGTACACACCTGCCATCAATTAAAGAGACTCTGATTAACCCCAAATAAAGTTCAGCTGTCCTAGTAGGATTTTCCTAACATTTACTCAGTTGCCTGCTACAGCAAAAGCCATGGTTTTCAGAGAGCTTACAAAGCATCAAAGGGATCTCATTGTTGAAGGGTATCTCTTCCTCCAGCCTCCTCCTGCTTGTGTCAGGTGTATGACCCTTAACTGTGTACCTCTAAAGTGCCCTTTCAAAAATATGGTAATCCTTAACTACATTGTTCTGTGGAGAAAGCCACTCATTCCACTTAATTTTTTACCTCTTTCTCTCAAATAAATTTCTTTAATTCTTTATCATGGTCTACAGCTTCTCTTCTGGTTGATTAAAAATATGCTTGGCCTGTGTGCAACACTAAAGGGACAAGAAACACTTTTCACTGCTTTTAGCTTACTATACATATCTATAATCAAAAGCTTCAGCATCTCAATTTTTGTATTGTCTTTTCTTGAGTCTCTTCATACACACCCTTAGGTACTGTAATCGAATCCTTTTTTAATCCAAAGGCCTAAGCACTTCATGTTGTCATGTCCCAGTAAGTATGGGCATTGCTGAACCAGTTCATGTGTAGAAGCATACCTTACTGCTGTAGCCTTTGTTTTATCTTCATTTATTTTTACATCCTTAAAAAAAAGGAAACTTTCTACCTTGATTGTTTCCTCTGGCCCCTTTGTATGTCTTCCTAATTAACCCCATTAATCGTGAGGGCAACACAAGTGGTGTGGCTGATAGTGTTGTTGCCACATCATGAGGTTCTCCAGTTCAGTTCTCGGCTGAGTTGCCTTCCGTGTGGAGTCTGCCTGTCATTCCTCAGTAAGCCACTCAGTCTGTGCTGTAAGTAAGAGTGAATTAAAAATTTTGCAAGAAAATGGGATTTTAAACCTGTAACTGCCAGTCCACAGTATTACCGAAGTAATGATCAGATAGAAAAGGACGACACACTGAATCTCATGGATTTTTGAGGTGCTTCAGTTTCCTCCCATATTTCAAAGACATGTAGTAGGTAGATTGGACACGTTTAATGGGCCATAGGAGTGGGTGTATGCATGTTTGTGTGTGGGATGGAAGAACAACTGTGGCAGGGCTAGCCACCTGGGTGTAATATGTTGACTCTAGGTGATGGTCACTGTTGATGTGACACCTTGATGCCATGTGTAAAAATGGGGGAAAAGGTGTCCTAGATGGATGGATTCTTCTTTGAAATGCAAATGCTGCAATTGTGAGCAAAGTCTGTTTGAGTGTAAGCCAGCAGAGTGGAAAATGTCACGAGCAGAATGTTAACCCAGAATATATCTCACACACAAAAAAAAATAGCACTCAGGAGTGAAGGAAGTAAACAGCTTGGTCTATGCTGTAGGTGTGAATGAGTTAAAACTTTGCAAGAGAGTGGGATTTTAAATACATCACTGCCAGTCCACCATGTTACCAGAGTAATGATCCAGTAGAAAAGAATGCATACTGAAGAAATTAAGAAATGCAGTACCACTGAAAATGTCTATATTAGACTGCAGACATACATCATTACATAGACTAAAAACTGTTGTAAACTTTTACTAATAAGCAGAAGGCTTAGAAGTAAACCTATTGTAGTTAAAACATAAAAAGAAAGTTGAAACCAAAACCAAGTTCCAGGAAAGCACGGACACTGTAGCTAGCTTTCATTCACTTTAATAACTGTGAATTTCCTCAGAAAAACATCCATCTACCCTCACAAACACACATTTATTTACATGATTAATTAAGCTTTAGACATCACTAATTTTAAATTAAAAAAAAAAAAATATATATATATATATATATATATATATATCTATATATATATATATCTATATATCTATATATCTATATATATATATATATATATCTATATATATATATATCTATATATCTATATATATATATATATATATATATATATATATATATATATATATATTCTGTACACAAACTTTCTGAAACATATTTAAATGTTTATATAAAATAATTTACATATATTGTAAAAAACATTTTATGTTAATAATGTCATTAAGACCTGGCGCACTATCAGCACCTAAACGTACTTGCCATAGACTTTCTTTACATTCTAACCACGTCTTATAATCCCCTGAAAACATCTCTGAACTGACACTATCCAACACAGAGAAAACACATTTTTTTAAAACTATTGCAAACAGCATGTCTAGCCAAGGCGTTGTTTTGTTCTCCTTTCCTTATCGCTAACAGATGTTCATAAAATCCGTCTTTTCAGACAGCTAGTAGTTTTTCTAGTGTAATAACATGGACATGAGAGGCACTGTGTCGCGTAAACTACCATTTCACTATTACACGTATAGTAACCATTTGTCCAGAAATTTTTTTTATCATGAGTGGAAAAAAACAAAGAAGTATTACTAATATACCTACACTGTCTGCAATTGTTGCACGCATAACTACCTTTTTGTTTGTATTCCCTTCGTGTTGGTGTTACTCCTGTCATTTGATCCTTGTTCTAACAAACCTTTCATATTTATAACTTTCTTAAACATAAAAGATGGTCGTAAACCAATGATCTTAACCAAATCAGAATGTCCTAAAAAAATCTTCCAATTTTCTATAATGATATTCTTTATATACCACATCTCATTGGTTATTGGTAGTGAAAATGAACAACAATACTTTAAATAGGACCTGACACTGTAGTCTTGCTATGTTCGTCACCTTGTACAACCTGTCCAGTACAACCTTTCAAAATTGGACCAGCCTTTCCACTTAACAGTAACACCTCTTTCTCTATCCTTTGTAACCATACCTTTTTGTAACCTCTAGCTTCAAAAAAACTCAAAGTATCTACTTAATTTAAAAAAGTTACATCGCTAGAGGTTAATCTACTTAACCTGATAGTTGTCCCTTTACCACTCCCTTTTTCATATGGGGTGGGTGAAGGCTGTCCCTATGCAAGTATTGATTAGCAAATACCGACTTCCTATAAATACTACTAACAAAGTTCATACAATGGAAATCAAAAGTAAGATGCAAATCTAGAAAGCCAATACTTTGTCCAAATCCACTGATGACAAATTTCAAGAAGTTGGTAGAACTATTTAGATCATAATCAAAACTAACAAATTCATTGTAATTACCCTTCCACAAGAAAAACAAATCATCAATGTAACGACGATATACCAGAACTTTATCAGCTAACTGATGTGTAACCAAGTATTTGTTCTCCCAGTTGGCCATTACTAAATTGGCAAAGGTAGGTGCTGCCCTTGCCCTCATCGCCACACCCGATGACTGTTTATAAAATTTACCATTGAATAGAAAAAAAATATTGTCCAAAACTATGTCCATAAGTGCACATATAGTGTTGATTTTAGTGTTACTAAAATCAGTGGAAGAACTTAAATATTCTCTCAAGTATTCCAGTCCCACTTCCTGGTCTATACTCATGTAAAGTGAAACCACATCTAGAGAAGCAAAATAAAAACTACATTCATCAAATTGGAGATCCCTCAAAATTTCAAGTAAATGCTTGAATCCTTTTAAATATTGTTTTGAATTCTGTGTTCTAGGGTTTAAAACATAATCTAACCAGATTGACAATGTTTCAGTCTTTGATTTTGATGCCGAAATAACCGGTCTGAAGGGGGGATTGTGACAATTCTTTTGTACTTTTGGAATCCCAAAAAGCACTGCCATCTTCGGAAATTTCACTTGTAAAAAAGAAAAAGTCTGATCTATCTCCCCCTGACAGAACATGTCAAACAATAAACAAGGTATCTACTCTTTTATAAACTTTTTCAACTTCTAACAATTTTTCCAGGGACAAAATATAATCTTTTTGATCCATAATCACTATTTTTGCCTCCCTTATTCACTTTCATAACTCTTAACTGTTTGTTGTTACACAAATATTTTAATGCTTCTTCCTCAAGATGTCAAATTATACACCTTTTTGTCAAACTTTAAACATCTAAAGTCAGACTCACAAATATTCTGGAAAACTTGGTGTCCCCAAAAGTGGAGGATTATATGTACTATTTTTCTTATAGGTTCATAGGTTCATACTAGGCTGTCTGCCCAAGGGCATTTATAAGCCTAGCCAGAGTTTTGTGGCTTTCGCCACCCCTTAGTTTGGAGGATACTATGCCCATTAATTTGCTGTGCCTCTGTCCAGCAGTGACACTGAGATAATCATCTCCCATCCATTGGTCAAGATTTCTCTTGAACAAAGCCAGCAAGGTGCTCTGCCTCACATGTACCGGGATTTTGTTCCACAGCATAGGGAGTCTCTGGGTGATGAATCTGTCCCTCCAGCACGTCCTATTAATAACCGTGTCAAGGTTTAAGTCTCCCGCCCTTGTAGTTCTGAGGGATCTAGATTTTTTGAGGTGAAGCATGTTCATCAGTTCTGGGTTTGACATGGCCTTGTATGTCAGGCACAGGTCACCTCTGAGCAGACGGTAAGCGACTGAGTAGAGCTGAAGTTCCTTCAGTCGGGCAGCATAGGACATATTTTTGAGACCCTTTATCCTTTTGGTGAGGAACTTTTGGGGCCTTTCAAGTTGCTGCAGGTGTCGTGTCAGATGCATTCCGAATGGGGCATTGTATTGGCCTGATGAGTGATGAGTACAGGGGGACGATGACTTCCCTTGATCTAGATGCGAAACCCTTCATGATCAGGTGGGCATTGTAGAAGGTCTTCCTAACTACTTTGGCAACGTGAGTATCAAATGAAAGGTTACTGTCAACCTGGGTACCCAGATCCCTGATAACCTCTTCTGTGCTTAGTGTATATGGTAGCTAGGGGTAACCTTGTTTTGGTATGACTATGCAACTTTAGGCCATGGTTCTGGCACCAGCGCTTCTGTAAGACTCTTCTGAAGGATATCTGTGTCGGATGCTCAACTATGGCTTCCAATTTGCAGTCATCTGCAAATTTTGTCAGCCATAATCCTCCTGTGTTTGCTTGTACTTCTGAAAAGTAGATGCCGAACAGGAGAGGGCCAGGACTGAGTGGGACACCACTTGTGACAGGCTTTGAGTCTGACATGGCGCCAGCAACTCTGACCCTGTGGGTTCTGTCACTTAGCCAATTTGCAACCCATCTTGACGTATGGGTTTACATTTAAGCTGATGAGTTTTTCAATGATACCTGAGTGGGGTATTGTGTCAAAAGGTCGAGGTAGGCTGTGTGGACTGCCTTTCCCTCATCAATGGCCTTGGTGACTGTTTCAAAAGTCCACCAGGTTTAAAAGGCATGATCTGCCCTTGACAAAGCCATCCAAAGTCTGCAAGTCTCCTATGTCTTTATTTATGAGTTCCATCATGATCCTCTCCATAGCTTTGCAGATCAAGCTTGTGGTCAGTGGAGGCACCTCCTTGAAGTGGGACCACAGTTGCGCCACTCCTTAGGCACGATCCTGAGGTGAGGCTAAGATTAAACAGCTGTCCTAACTGCGGGTTTAATTTCATTGAGTTCGTGGAGAACACATCCGGGGACACCATCTGGTCCCATGGATGCTGTGTTTTTGCCTTGAGAGAGCAGTTCTCACCTGAGCGCTTGAGATGTTTGGGGGCTATAATTCTCTGGTATAGATATCTCAGCTTTTGGGAGGGGAGAGTTTGCACTGAACCTGTCAGCCAGTATGTTGGCAATGTCTGTAGGTTCAGTAATTTTACATCATTTTGAACTAATTCTGAGCATATCTGGGAGTTTCCTCCCAGGTTTCTAACATAGCTAAAGAAGGCCTTATGATTGTCCTTTGAGTCCTTGGCGACTTTTCTCTCAAAATTTGCCTTGGATGATTTTATGAGAGATCTTAATTTTTTACTTATAGTGATCAAGGGTGTTTTCCCTTTTAAGGATTTTGCTCTGTCTTGTAGTAGCTTCCTCCTTTTGTTGTAGAGCTTGTTTATGGCTGGGGTCCACCAAACTGGACGCTTGCCTTTGGTACAAAGGGTCTTTGTTTTGTTTGGGATTGCCTGATCCATGCAGTCCTGTAGGTGCTGGTAGAAGGCATTTGTAAGTTATTCAGCAGCTTGAGTAATGGTTTCCGCAGTCTCGGGGGCTATAAAAGAGACCACACTAGCCTTTAGAAGTGTGAAGTCGGGTTTTGAGAAGTTCTTCACTGTGGTCTTTTTTATCTCAGGTGGGGGCGGGATGTGGACTTCCAGTGAGATTAGTTTATGGTCTGATCTCACCAGTGAAGGGTTAACTTCCGGTGTTGAACATTGTGACCCCATGTTCGTGATGATGAGATCTAGTATGTTATCTCCTCTTGTGGGAATGGTGACTAGTTGTTCCATGGCATTTGAGTTTATGAACTCTAGGAACCTTTGGGCTAGATTGTTGGGGCTAGAGTAGTGATCCCAGTCTATATTCGGGTAGTTGAAATCACCTAGTATGATGGTATTTGGAGATACATTTATCCCCTCCAGTGTTTTCAGGAAAGCTATGTGAGGTTCCTGAGATTGAGAGGGTGGCCTGTAACATGCTACAAATTGCAGAGCAGTCTCTCCTATGGTTAGTTGCACCTGGATGGTCTCCGATGCATACCAACCTTGAGGTGTGGGTGTTCTTAATGAATATAGACACCCCCCCACCCTCCTTTCTTGGTGTTGTCCGGATTTTGGGGCCGGAACGCATGATAAGAGGTAAAGCCTGATAGTGCCGGGGTGCTCTCGGGAGCCTTGAACCAGGTTTCAGTCACAGCACAGACATCGATGTTCTCCATACTGAGAAGGGCCTCGAGTGCGTGCATCCTGAAGTTGAGACTTCTGGCATTGAGCAGCATTACCCTTAGTTATTTTCCTTTTTTGTGTTCTAGGGTGGTAGGTTTAGAATTTGAGCCTTGCCTAAAAAAGGCACTATGGGGAGCCTTTGCCAATATCCGGAAGCCCAGGGTGACAGGTGCAAGCCATGTCATCCCAGGCAGACAGATATTGGATCCCCTTTGAATGACACCAGAGTTTAAGCCAATTATTAAAGCTGATCATCTTGTCTCTGTATTGTGGCATCATTCTTGGTGAAGGTAGGATACTGCTCAAGGTCAGGGTCATACCTGCCTGGGCTACATAATCAGAGAGCTCCTCTATGTCTCTTTTCATGTAGTCCAAGGAGGTACGTCTCAGGTCTCAGGTCTTGGAAATCTTACTGTCCATAACATGACTATCTACTTTAATATCGTTCAATATGTAACTCAGATTTAATTTTCTCAGAAATAATCTGAAATCAACAATTACCTTAGCAATATTAACATAGTTACCTGGTATAAAAGAAGACCCTTTTTAAGTACATTGTAGATATGTTCTGACAAGTGTACATCTGAAAGGTTCAAAACTTCTATACCAAACTGTGAACTATCAGAATGTACTACCATTTCTTTTTGTTGTTCCTGCCCCCCCCCCCCCCCTTCCCTTTGTTCTGTACTACTTTGGACCAAGTAGCTGTCTTCTTGTTTCCTGGATTGTCCACTAAAAAAGGACCCAAATTTTGTGTGGGACAAGAACCATTTCCTTCCTGTACAGTAGCACCCTGGTTCTCATTATGCATCACCTTAAAGTTGTTATTGTTCATCATATTGGAATTGTTAGTAGTATTAGAACCATCACAACTATTACTCAAAACATTATTGTCATTGCCATCTACCATATCACTCTGTGTGTTTCCATTTCTTTCAATGGAAACATGACTGTTATATTCACGTACTGCATAGGCTGTTTTATTTGAATAGGCCAGAATATCTCTCCTTAATTTACCCTGCTTTCTACTTACAATAGTCACCCTATATCTATCAGCCTTTGCAGCAATACCACAATATAAACTGTTCAAAATGTTAAAACATGCAAAAGTCTTAATCTTAGAGTCCAAATCATTCATCACCACCTTGACTTCTTCAATCTGTTGTTGGTAGTTTTCGACTAAAATCTGCATCAATCTGATGCCAGAGTCATTAAAAAGTTCAGTCAAGCGGTTATACAAAGAATCCATTTGGGAATTTTATAAAACACCTGATGCATTCAACCAAATAACTGATCTCGACGCTAAGCATAATGTATTTGTCATTTTCTCCAAGTCAAAAATACATTTTTTACATTGATTCTGTTCAAACGTTGTATTAGACGGCTTGTCAGTACTTACAGAATCATTGTCCAACACGTCCTCTATTCCCGCAAAGGGATTGTCTTGGGTTTGAAAAACATGTTCTAAAATGTTATTTAGAACAGAAACTCGCTCCGACTGAGTGTCATCATCTGGTATCTCCCCGGTCTCAACCAAAACGTTGCGTCGTTCCTCTACAGGACCTGGATTGTTCGGCAACGTTTTGGAACCTCTCACTCGAGCCCTCTGCTGATAGCAGTAGAAATAACAGCCTTAATTTGTTCAGAAAACTGACTGAAATTGTCAGGCACTGGATGGGTAGATAGATCCAAAAAACACATTTAAATAATTAATTAGTCACATGATTAATTAAGCTTCAAACATCACTAATTTTAAATAAAATTAATATATATATATATATATATATATATATATATATATATATATATATATATATATATATATTCTGTACACAAACTTTCTGAAACATATTTAAATGTTTAAATAAAATATTTATATAAAATAATTTACATATATTGTAAAAAAAATGTTATGTTAATAGTGCGCCAGGTCTTAATGACCTTATCAGCACCTAAACGTATTTGCCATAGACTTTCTTTACATTCTAACCACGTCTTATAATCCCCTGAAAACATCTCTGAACTGACACTATCTAACAAAGAGAAAACTAATTTTTTAAAACTATTGCAAACAGCATGTCTAGCCAAGGCATTGTTTTGTTCTCCTTTCCTTATCGCTAACAGATGTTCATAAGTCCGTCTTTTCAGACACCTAGTAGTTTTTAGAATGTAATAACATGAGAGGCACTGTGCCACATAAACTACCATTTCACTATTACACGTATAGTAACCATTTGTCCAGAAATTTTTTTTTATCATGACTGAAAAAAAACAAAGAAGTATTACTAATATACCTACACTGTCTGCAGTTGTTGCACGCATAACTACCTTTTTTGTATTCCCTTCGTGTTGGTGTTACTCCTGTCATTTGTTCAATGTAGTAGTATTTATAGGAAGTCTGCATTTGCTAATCAATACTTGCATAGGGACAGCCTTCACCCATCCACCCCATATGAAAAAGGGAGTGGTAAAGGGACAACTAATCAGGTTAAGCAGATTAACCTCTAGAGACGTAACTTTTTTAAATGAAGTAGATACTCTGAGAATTTTCTTTGAAGCTAGAGGTTACAAAAAGGTATGGTTACAAAGGATAGAGAAAGAGGTGTTACTATTAAGAAGTGGAAAGGCTGGTCCAATTTTGAAAGGTTGCACTGGACAGGTTGTACAAGGTAACGGACATAGCAAGACTACAGTGTCCGGTCCTGTTCAAAAGTATTGTTGTTCATTTCCACTACCAGTGACCAATGAGATGTGGTATATAAAGAACATCATTATAGAAAATTGGAAGATTCTTTTAGGAAATTCTGATTTGGTTAAGATCATTGGTTTACGACCATCTTTCACGTTTACGAAAGTTATAAATATGAAAGGTTTGTTAGAACAGGGATCAAATGACAGGAGTAACACCAACACGAATGGAATACAAAAAAAAGTTAGTTATGCGTGCAACAACTGCAGACAGTGTAGGTATATTAGTAATAGTTCTTCGCTTTTTTTCCACCCATGATAAAAAAAATTTCTGGACAAATGGTTACTATACGTGTAATAGTGAAATGGTAGTTTACGCGGCACAGTGCCTCTCATGTCCATGTTATTACACTAGAAAAACTACTAGGTGTCTGAAAAGACGGATTTATGAACATCTGTTAGCGATAAGGAAAGGAGAACAAAACACCTTGGCTAGACATGCTGCTGTTTGCAATAGTTTAAAAAAATTAGTTTTCTCTGTGTTGGATGGTGTCAGTTCAGAGATGTTTTCAGGGGATTATAAGACGTGGTTAGAATGTAAAGAAAGTCTATGGCAAATACGTTTAGGTGCTGATAGTGCACCAGGTCTTAATGACATTATTAACATAAAATGTTTTTTACAATATATGTAAATTATTTTATATAAACATTTTATTTAAATATGTTTCAGAAAGTTTGTGTACAGAATATATATATATATATATATATATATATATATATATATATATATATATATATATATATATATTAATTAGTGATGTTTGAAGCTTAATTAATCTTGTGACTAATTATTTAAGTGTGTTTGTGAGGGTAGATGGATGTTTTTCTGAGGAAGTTTACAGTTATTAAAGTGAATGAAAGCTAACTACAGTGTCCGTGCTTTCCTGGGACTTGGTTTTGGTTTCAACTTTCTTTTTATGTTTTATTTGTGGAGTTTTTTAATTATGAAAAACAAAGAAAACAGCAAACAAGATAAAGGAACCAAGAAGTAAAACCGCTGACAAAGTCCACGAATATTCGTGGACTTTGTCAGCGGTTTTACATATGAGTTTTTTAATTATCCAGTTTTTTCAAACCTATTGTAGTTGTTTCATTGCTAGTACCAGAGCACAGGGATAATGAAATCTACTTGCTGAAAAGAAACCAGATCTAGAATGCTATGGCAAAAATGCCTATTAGCTTCCTACATAAAACATCTATGTCTAGTGGCCTAATTCACAGATTTTTAGAATCAGAATCACATTTATTGGCCAAGTATGTACGCATACAAGGAATTTGACTCCGGTTTCAAGTGACTGTCCAAGTATGAATTACATAAACGACATATATACAGCTATTAAGAACAAGGCAAAAAAAGTAAATATACATATACATAAAAGGTGCAAAGTGCAGCTCAATGCAAGAAATATTGAAATACACTCTGAAAGAAACGAGTATTAGCAATATGTAAACAATACTGCAGAATCCTCAGAGGCTTGAGAAAAAGAATATCCCAACATAATAAGCTACGTTAACTGTTTCTGAACTTAATGGCCTGTGGGGGGGGGCTGTTCTTGTATCCGCTTGTTCTGGTGCAGATTAATCTATAACATCTGGCTAATGGTAATAGTTCAAGAAGATGGTGGCCTGGATGTGAAGGGTCGGTGATGATTTTCCCTGTCCCTTTCATGACTCTGGAATAGTACAGGTCCTGTAAGGAGGGCAAACTAGCACCAATGATATTTTCAGCAGACCCGACTGTTCAGTGTAACCTTTTTTTGTCATGGTTAGACAGAGATCCAAGCCACACTATTATGGTTGAGTTGAGAACAGATTCATAACTGCTGTATAGAACTGAATCAACAGTACTTGTGGGAAGTTGAACTTCCTCAGCTGTCGCAGAAATTACATTCGCTGTTGTGCCTTTTTTTATGATGGACCCTACATTGGTCTCACACTTCAAGTCCTGGGAGATTATAGATCCCAAAAACCTGAAGGATTCCACAACTGACACAGCAGTATTAAATATAAAGAGAGGGGGATAATATTGTAGTACCATTCCTAAAGTCCACTGTCATCTCCACAGTTTTGAGAGCCTTCAGTTCCAGATTATTCTGACTACACCAAAGGGCCAGCTGCTCAACCTCCTGTCTGTATGCAGACTCATCACCTTTCTTGATGAGCCCGATGATAGTTGTATTGTCTGCATATTTAATAAGTTTGATAGAGGGGTATTGGAGGTTCAATCATTAGTGTAGAGGGAGAGTAGCAGTGGGAAGACCACACATCCCTGGGGGGCACCTGTATTGATCGTGCGATAGCTAGATGTAAATTTCCCGTTTCACCTGCTATTTCCTATTGTTATAAAATTTAGGAGTAATTAAAGATACACGAGTAAAACTGTCATCATATAATCTAGTATGCCAAGTCGCAGAGCTGAACTGAGGCATTTTTATGAACATACCACCCTTTAAAAGCATGATGAGTCCAGAAGGTGCCATTTTTTCTCCTTTTAAAGGATTGTTCAAAAACTATCTCAGAAGGTGGATTAAGGCTCCATATAAATGAGAATTCTCAAAAACAGATAAATTCTAAGGCCAGATCCAAATCACCATTGGAGCTACCAGATAAAGTTGAGAAGTTACTAGAAGCAATGAATGCAGCAGCAGCAATGAACTGTACAGATTTTATGATGTGGAAGGCTGAATAGAAAATGTCATTAATAAACTGAGTGCATGTTTGTCTAATTTGGAAATCATTTTATACACGTGACCGAACAATGTTAATATATGTGCAAAATTCGTAAATATGGTTCATAGGTGAATACTAGACTAACTGCGCCTAGCTGATTATCCCATTAGTTCAGATCAGCTTTACCTAGCTTCATGGTCTTTATTTATATACTACCCATAGGAAAGTGATTACTTCTAGGTGAGATGGTGGTTATTTCTAGGGAATACCATTGATTGTTTATGGGGGCATGTTGTAGGAAGAGCATTTAGATGCTGCCCTTGTCAGGGGGCAGTACTGAGATAAATGTTCTCATCCTTATCCAAAGATCCAGGCTGCACTTGGATAGAGAATAGCATGAACTTTGTTTTACATGGGGGAGGGGTCTTTTCCAGAGTAGTGGTAACATCTGAGAGGTGTTACCTGTCTTTCCAAACCATTCTGTTTAAGTTACACAAGAGGTTTAGGTCCTTGAAATGAATTTTCTGATAACAATTGACTCGTGGATGTGTAGCACGGTATAAGGTTCAGAGGATGTCTTGCCAGACACAGATTCCCTTTCAGCAGTCTGTAGGATACTTTATGTACAGTGAGAGTTCTTTGAGGCAGTCCATGTAGGCCTTGTGTTTTAGGCTCTGGATTCTGTTTGCTAGGAATGTCTGTGGGCATTTGAGGTGTTGCATATGTCTGACCATGTACATGTCAAAGGGGGTATTGTTGTCAGTGATTGGCCTGGTGACAGCAGACTAAAAGGGACCAATGACATCCCTGGACCTGGAGGCTGTCCATTTGCTTGTAAGTTGCTTAGTATAGAAAGGACTTTCTACCCCAACATCTCAAGGTCACAGCATTATAGTAATTTAAAGGTGCTTTTGTCCAGCCTTCCTTCTCATGTTATACTGTAAAGCTTATACTTCTTACAGCTCAAAAATGTACTTATTTACTATAATATCTTAACACAGTCACTGACGAGCCTCCCCCACCAAGTTTAAAATACCCGACTGCACACTCTATAAAACTTGTTTACAGTATAACATGCATTTTATATCATGAAATGTTTTATATAAATGCTAATAAGAACAAAACTTGTTTCACTTACCGTTAGTTGTTTTTTCTCTTTAGTGTCCTTCTAAACATTAATGACATAATTAGGGGTATGTGCTTTACAGTTCACCCACAAGTAGCAGAGTCAAAACTGATCCAGTTTTTTCTTAGCCTTTTTTTTTTTTTTTTTGCAAAGCTATGTTTTGCAGATGTGATTGATACTGTTATAGTCACCCATTTTATTTGCTAATCTCAGTGTTGCTGGTCTTCTGTTGTCCACATGTGTGATTTGGCAAAATTGTACATCAGATGCCCTTCCTGACACAACCCTCCCCATTTATCCGGGCTTGGGACCGGCACAAAAAAATGGACTGGCTTGTGCATCCCCCAGTGGCTGGGTTATACATATATATATATATATATATATATATATATATATATATATATATATAGTATTTGTGTGAATGAGAGGGAGGATAGAGGAATAGTGAGGATGCAGGGAGTAGAGGTGGCGAAGGTGGATGAGTTTAAATACTTGTGATCAACAGTTCAGAATAATGGTGAGTGTGGAAGAGAGGTGAAGAAGAGAGTACAGGCAGGATGGAGTATGTGGAGAAGAGTGTCAGGGGTGATTTGTGACAAACAGCAGTAAGTGTGAAAGGGAAGGTCTACAACAGGCTAGTGAGACCAGCTATGTAATATGGGTTTGACAAAAAGGCAGGAGTCAGAGCTGGACGTGGCAGAGTTAAAGTTGTTAAGATTTGCACTGGGTATGACAAGGGTGGACAGGATTGGGAATAAGTATATTAGAGGGTCAGCCCAGGTTGGAAGGTTTAAGTCAGAGAGGCAAGATTATGTTGGTTTGGACATGTGCTGAGGAGGGATTATGTTGGTTTGGACATGTGCTGAGGAGGGATGCAGAGTATATTGGGGAAAAAGATGCTAAGGATGAAGCTGCCAGGTAACAGGAAAAGAGGAAGGCCTAAAATAAGGTTTATGGATGTGGTGAGAGAGGACATGCAGGTGGTTGGTGTGACAGAGCAAGATGCAGAGGACAGGAAGAAATGGAAACAGATGATCCGCTCTGGCGACCCCCTAACGGGAGCAGCTGAAAGAAGTGTTGCTGCCCTTCTGATAATCTCCATCTCCCAATATCAAACTCTGATTCAAGTTCAAGGCACACCTGATTCTTGTAGTCAACTCCTGTGTTTCTGTCTGTCAAGCAGTTCCTTTTGAATAGTGGAACGTGTTTCACTGGCAAAGTCTCACTATGAGCTTTATTGTCCAAAGAGTCATCCCTGTCTGCTTACTGGCTAACTTATTATTGGATAAACATTTTATTTACTCCTTAGCTTGTTCTGCATCAAAAATAATGTTGATCCTTCAGGAAAAAAATAATCTAAATACAGCTGGATACAGCATCTGGAGTCTCACACCCGCATCTTGACATTCCCTGATTGCTGGGATAAGTTTGCTTCTCTTCTGCCTGATATACAGTGCGTAATTATTGTCCTGAAACAGCTCTTCTTGAGAAACCTCATACTCAGCCAGTCTTTTCTTCATTTCAGCCACTATTTTTATTTATTTAATTTTATTATTATTTATTTATATTTATAGTGTGATTCATCGCACTATACCTATACTCATTACTTGCACTCTTCTTGCACACAATACATCTTATCAAAACACCATTATTCTCCCACCAAACAACTTCCACTGTACAACTACAGTCACCACCATTCATGACTCACCCTCTCACTACTCATGCACCTCCAGTGCAATAACCATCCCAATGCACCACCCACATTACATATCACCTCCAACGCACAAACTGATCCTCCACCCACATCATGTATCACTCACTACACCCAACCACAAAGCTATCCCAAAACCCAAACTAATCCACTCATTAATAAAACTAATCTCCTCAGCCACAACAAAACTTGCCCTCAGCTGTGACATCCACCCAAACCCTGGCCCCTCCACCACCACCACTAGTAATCAATATAATAACCTCACCTTCTGTCAAATTACAGCCAATAGAAAGCCAACTGACTTCCTTATCCTAAGCCTAATTATCAGAAGTATAACAAATAAAATCCACACACTCCACTGTAACATAGACTTGTACTCCCCAGATATTATTGTTCTGACAGAAACGTGGCTCAAACCTCCCATTACCAGTGAGCAAATTTTCCCTACAGGTTATGACATACTAAGAGCAGATCGGTTGCACAAAAAAGGGGGTGGTGTAGCTGTAATGTTTAAACAGCATCAAAACTTTCAAATCCTAAGCTTATCAGCCCCTTCAAATTAACAAAGAAAAAATAATCTGTACCAACCTAAAAGTAAACCAAGACAAAACCGTTAATATAATAGGATGCTACTTCCCACCTGGCCATAATATCCCTCCACTAGAAACCCTCCTCAGCTGGGTAAACCACCATCTTCCCCAAAAGACCATAATTTTAGGTGATTTTGACTGGCAATCCTGTTCCAGCTACCATCCAGATCCAGCCCACTATCTAAACCTTCATGGTTTCTCCCAACTCATCCAGTCTCCCACCAGAATAAATAAAAAATCCCAGCAAGCATACTACTCTTGATTGGGGGTTCTTGCTGAGTAGTATCCAATCATATACAGCTGGCTGCCTACCGGATAGCCTCAGTGCTCATACCCCAACATTCCTACTCAAAAAAAAACACATATATCAGGCTAAATCCATTGCCTACTGGAGAATACATATCAAGATAAACTTTAACCCACACAAATTCATCTTATCCCTTGAAAAACTGCAACTGGACTCCACTAAAATACCTCAACCTAGATGGCGCTGTCCAGTTTTTCAGTACTACCTTCCTTGAAGTCCTAAACACCCATGCGCCCACAAGACTTACTAGAGTTAAAAGCCCAGTCCTCCCCATGCCTACAAAAAAGCCACTAGGTCAGTAATGACGATCTAAGATAGAACCTGGAATCACTGACACAAAACCAAAAACCCCACTGATAGTCAGAAATTCTTAAATTACGTAATGGAGTCAAAAAACTAATAAAACAAGACAAAATCCAATTTTACCAGTCTGCCCTTAACTCCACCCAGTACAACCCCAAGCAGTTCTGGTCATCATCAACTCCATCCTCCACCCAGGGTAAGTCGGTACCCCTTCACCAAACACAATGAACTCCTCTGAAAATATTGCTACCGCTTTCAATGCACACATCACACAAACCATTCTATCAGTAGCTAGGCAACATAGCCCCCCACCTACACCTAGTAGTCTGCCCACTACTTTCTCTTTTTCTCCTATTCCTACCTTCAACATAAAAAACTCTTGTAAAAACTAAAGCCCACTAAACTAGCAGCCGACAAACCTCCTGAGTGAATTCCTAAAAATTGCAGCTGAAGCCCCCAATCTTGATCAACCGATGTCTTTCTGAATACTATGTCCCTTCACTATGGAAAATATCCCACATCATTCCCCTCCACAGAACTCCCCAATTACCAACCCATAGCAATTCTCTCTCCACTCTCCAAAATACTTGAGAGATGCATTCATTCTCAAGTTCTAGACTACCTCCTTACTAACAACCTCCTATCTAACAGTCAGCATGGCTTCCGGCCATACCACAGCGCAACCACTGCCTTACTTGCTTTTACTAACACTATCCTACATCATAAAAACGAGTATTTCTCCTCTGCAACTCTCCTAGACTTATCTAAAGCATTTGACATGGTCTCACACAAACAGCTCATCGATGTTCTCAATAACCTATCCTTTTCTCAATCTGTCACAGACTGGTTTCAGGGCTACCTGACTGGCTGCCAGCAATCCGTTGTTTGGCATAATAATATATGCCCCCAACTCTGTGTCTCAGTTGGGGTTCCCCAAGGAGCCATCCTTGGACCCTTACTCTTCTCCATTTTCACGAACAATCTAGCCTCTGCCACCAAACAGGCCTCTTTCATGCAGTACACAGATGATTCCACCATCATCTGCTCAGCCCAATTCCTACCTGACCTTCAAAAGATCACACAGGAAGCCTTTTCCTCAATTGAAACTTGGCTATCTGATGCACAGTTAATACTTAATCCAAACAAAACTAAACTCCTCATCTTCCAACCCACAAAACATTCTAAACCTCCCCCACTTTAATATTACAACCAATGTTAACACCATTACCCCCCAATAGACCACACCAAACTAGTAGAAGTTGAGATGGACAATAACCAAGTTTGACATTCACATTTCCTTAACCATAAAAAGTACACAAAAAAACTAGGAGCTTTATACAGGAATAAGCAATTCTTCACCAAAACAGCCAGGATATCCGCTGTAAATTCACACCTGATCTCCTCCCTACTCTACGCCTCTCCAATATTTACCAACCTAAGGCAAAGCGAATTAAATATACTCGAGACTTGCTACAACAAAATTGCCAAGTTTGCCACTGGTGCAGCCTACCGTAGTCACCACTAAACCTCACTTTCCGAACTTGGCTGGCTAGAACTACCTCACCTCCTTCAATGGTACCAACGCTGACTTGCCCACAAGCTAGTAAATCATCCTCTAAAAGTCCCATCCCTCCAGAATCTACTCCAGCCCTGTCACACCACTAGACCACTACTCTCTAGCAACAAAAATCAGTTAAAGGTAACCAGAGCCAAGAACTCTGCTGGAGAAGCACTCTTCTCCAACTCAATAGCAAAGTTATGGAATACTCTCCCTCATGCAATAACCTCTGTACCCTCATGTACTCACTTCAAAGCTGTACTTAACTCTCATCTAAAAGAGCACTGGGCATGCCCTTGCAACAACCCTCACTAATATCTCTACTCCAACCACCCTAATGCTATCTTCCACCCTACTATCTTTGGTTACAGCTAACTCCGTTGCTTTTAAACCTATATGTCAGCTGTAATCCTAGGTACTGTTATTCATATGTAATATCTGCTAACTTAACTATTAGGATACTTGCCATCTTAAATGGCATAGATGTTATAAGTGTATAGTATAAACTCAGTTGTCCTTCACCTAATTATGTTATTAATCTTGAACTATGTCTGTATTACTGTTATTGTTAAACAGTCTACCTATACTTCTTGTAATCTTATAATTAAATGTTCTTTATTGTGGAGCTTTTCTCCCCGGGCCTCCGCTGAAAAAGGACCTGTGTCCAGTTGGATTTTCCTGGTTAACAAATGTAAATAAATAAATAAAATGATATTTTTTGTAGTTTTATCAGTTCATCTATGTATCTAGGTAAAATGTTTATTTTTCCCACAAAACGAAACAACAGGAATCAAGCAGTAAAGGATTTATTCTCTCTAGCGCCTCGGCCACCAACAGCCTTCAAGAAGTACTTTTTACTCCTTGAAGGCTGTTGGTGGCCAAGGCGCTAGAGAGAATAAATCCTTTACTGTTTGATTCCTGTTGTTTCATTTTGTGGTGAAGCATTTCATTTTGGTGCCTTTTATTTGGTGCTTCATCTGTGTTGCATTTTCTGTTTATTTTTTCCAGCCTTTTGTTATTTGAGCTGATATTCCTTCAATGTTTCATTTATTTTAATCACCTCTGAATACATTTGTTTATTTTTTTTCCTGTAAAGTACCAGAAGCTACCTCTTGAACCAAAACTGAAGCTTGAACTGTTTCTTGCTGAACAGCTGCAGGATTCTTCCCAGCCAGTGTTTCCACTCCACCTTTTCTGGCTGATTTGCTTTCGGGTTCTCAAAATGTCTTCTTTAGTGACATTTGGGCATTGAACTTACTAGCCAGTAACTGAATTTTACACAAGCTTACAATTTCGCTTGGGCTTTTTCTCAGTTTCTGTTTTCACATGGGGAGAGCTGAAATTAAGCTAGTGATCACTGTACAGCTATCTTGGAAAGTCTCAAGCAGTTACTTTTTGGGCTAAGTTCAGTGAAGTACAGAAGACCTGTATCAGAATCAGAACAGAGGTTGACAGTAAGTGCAAATGAAATCAACAAGTAAAAGTAAAATAAATAATTTTTTTTTTTACCTTTTTGTTGAAAAACACTGCAATGCCTGATGGAGGCCAAAATCAGCTGTGCTCTTTTCTCAGATTCTTTATATTGCCCTTGGCAGTAGTCTATTATTTATAGTAACATTTCTTAGTGTTCTTATAATAATGGATGGGTTACTGCAAATCCATACCTGGTTTAACATCCGTATCTCTTATGAATAGGGGAAACCTGTAAGTGTTCTAACATATCCTTGTTCGGCCTATCTCTGGGTCATTCATATGCAAAATAAAAAGGCTAGAAACTACCATGGGGAATGTAAGGCTAGGCTTCTTAAGATCCTTACAGATCAATAACCTAGTAATCCACTATGAAAATGCAAGGTTTAGAAGCAAAATGAATAAAAAACAGAAATGCAAGCATTCCCTGGATTGGTGCCTACAGTGCCATAGCTTAGAGCAACATGTTTGTTGTACTCTTCTGAGTTACTGTGCACTGCAAATAGCTTTTTATAGTATTAAGATTTATAGATGTACAAATGCATTAATGCAGTACTGCAAATGTTGTTGTGTCTTTCGGCTTTTCCTGGTTAGGGGTCGCCACAGTGGAACTCCGGTCTGCTAATGATTGGCAGTAGATTTGTACGTGCCGAGTTGCCAGCTCTGACGCACAACCTTCAACGAAGGTACGCCCATTCACGCATGTCTCCACACAGGAGACGCTTTAGCTGAGAATCGAACAGGACAATGTCTTACTGTGAGGTGACAACGGTAACGCAATTAATGCAGTACTGCAAATAACATCTAAAAATGAATTCAGAAAATGCAGTCCACAGATGAAATTTAAATGAAAATACCCTTTTTCACACCAGTAAATCCAGAAAAAAAGATGGTAGATACTGTGTTTACTTGGATTCACATGCATTCCTTCACAGTTCAGATTGCACTCAGTATACCAAGGCACAGATCTGATACCATTTTACAGTTTTTTGCTTCCACTTTGTAAAATTAACTTAAATTAAAGAAAATAGAAAGTTACTTCCACCTCCTGTGTTGAGCTGCATACTAGAATAGAAAGATGAGCAGACATGTTAGCGCAAGCACCTTTTTCATCTGTCATGCTTTCAGACATCTGCCCATCTTGAAAAGAACCGTGCTGATTTCTCAACCCTGAGGTTCCCACATTGTAAATTCTTCAATCCTGCACTGTCTTTTGTTTTATATATCGGTACTAACAGAAAAACAGAAGTGTAGGATCGTTTTACAGCCAGTTAATTGGACTTCAGTGACTCCTTCGAAAGGCAAGTAAGATGAGCTGTTTTCACTTAAGTTAACTACTTTTTTAATTATTGAAAGGGGTGGTTTAACTTGAGAGAAGTGTAGCTTTCAAACCTGTTTTTTTAAAAGATGTCTTGACAAGATTTATTATTTATTTGTCTATGTAGACCAGGAAAGTTCGACTGGTTAAAACCCATTTTCAGTGGAGACCTGGGCAGAAGAATTCCACATTTAAGTTGCACATAATATACATTTATAATTGCAGGGTAAAAACGTCTATACATAAGCTTACTTGCATGATTTTAAACAATTTAAACATTTCTTAACTGAACTTAGCATTTTGGGTCTATATGTTCGAAGTCTGAAAACTTCGAATCTCATATGATCGACTCTATGTGAGCGAAGTTTTCAAACATAGAACATAAAATATAGACAAACTAAAAAATAAAATATCCTACCTGAACGCTCTATGCAGGGGGGCAAGCACCCCTGCACCCCCAACTACATAAATATACCAACTCCGGGATCGCACTACATTGAAGTGAAGGGAAATATTCCCTACAGCGATCTCTGTTGAAACGTTTGATGTTTGAAAACTTCGCTCATATGATGTCTTATATGAGATTCGAAGTTTTCAAACTTTGAACTTATAATATAGACCCAGCATTTTAACACTGAAAGCAAGAAAAATTAACACAAATAATTATTGAACAGAGAAATAGCATATAATAACTGTTAATGTGTTTATAGCATGATGGCTGCAGTGAAAAGATTAAACTGGCGTGTTTTGAGTTTAGTAATCATTCACAGACAGGTAAGTAGAATATAGCTTAAAGATGATAAAGATAAAGATGAAAGGAGAAGTTATGGAAATGAGCAGGAAGATAAATGGACAAAGGAGGAATTGTATTTAGTGGTCCCACATCCCAAAGACATGCAGTAGGTGGATTGGACACACTAAATTGGCCCTAGGTGTGAGTGTGTGCGTGTGTATGCCTTCTGTGGAAGGTTGGGCGCCGGGCTGGCAACTCGACACCGTAAAACTCCACTGCCAGTCATGAGCGGACAGATGATCCGCTGTGGCGACCCCTAACCGGGAAAAGCCAGAAGAAGAAGAAGAAGCTGGGGTTTGAGAGAAGGAGGAAAAGTACAAGTTTAGGAAATAAGCGCAGTATGAAGAGGAACGATAAGATTCAAAAAGAGTGGGAAATAAAGTGGCTGAAAGAGTCGGAGAAAAGTAATCTGACTAAAGCTAGTTAGGTGAACAGGAAGAACAGAGACGTTTTGGGCATAGTTGCTGTTTAAGCAAAGTTTTGAAACTGTTTTAAGTTTTCTGTTTTAACTGTGTGGGGATTTCATTCTAGAGTTTTGACATAATTTGAGTAAAGAGTCTCCATCATTGTTTAATGTCTTACTGATACACAGTATAAGTTTACTGCTAGAGTGATGGTCTGTAGTGGGTGAATAGTACACTCGAGTATTTTGTAATGCTGGGCATTTATTTGGAGAGTACAACAGATTGTGGTCAGTGACTAGATGTGAGTATGTCAACTGGTTTGGGAGTTCACGCCATTTTAATTGTTTTAATGCAAGGCGGTGTATTTTATTAGGTTGCTTGGTTGCACACATTTAGCTCTTTTGTAGTAGCTGGAGGCTAGTTTAGATTGCTACATAGTGTTGATATTTGTAAGAATAGGGGAAGCATATAATAGAGAAGGAAGAAGGTATGTTGCTGCTAAGGTAAACCTTGCTTGATCTGTTAGGTGAGTTTTCTTGATGGAATGAAATATGGGTGATCATATTTGAGGTTGTCATCTGTGATGAGTAAGAGTGGTTTAGTTTGGTTTATGGTTTCTATTTCTGTGTCATCACTTGAGATAATATTAAATGTGTGCCTCTGGTTGAGGATGTATTTTGTAGTAAGTAGCACATGTTTTTTGCATTAAGCAGCAAGTTAGATTTTTTTAGCTATATTTCAATGTCAGTGAAAGATTTTTAAGTGATTCCCTGTAATTTTGTTATGGATGGGGCAGAGCAGATAAGGGTTGAATTGTTGGGATATTGCACAAAAG
Organism: Protopterus annectens; assembly: GCF_019279795.1. Classification (NCBI taxonomy): domain Eukaryota; kingdom Metazoa; phylum Chordata; order Ceratodontiformes; family Protopteridae; genus Protopterus; species Protopterus annectens. The sequence goes on from NC_056730.1 coordinate 142,101,248, forward strand.
TGGCAAGTGCTGCTGTAGTGGTATGAAGTTTGTTTATGAAAATATTAAATAAAAGGGGGCCAAGTATTTACCATTCAGGAACACCAATGGAGATTAGTTGAAATGCTGAAAGGTTTTGTTGCCATTTTGTTGTGAAAATAATTTGTAAACAGAAAACTAAAATGAAGGAGACTTTTGTGAATTTAAATGATAACACACAAAAAAATTTGTTTATCACCTTGCATTTTGTGAGCAGTAAACAGTCTAACAATATAATGTTTGGCATTGAAGGAAAGTATTGAAAAATAGTGCAACAATGAATGAAATGTTAGCTATGAGAGAAGTGTATCTCTCGACTGTCTTTAGTAAAGAATTCTTATCAAAACCAAAAGGAGTATACAAAAGGTTAAAATGAGATCTTTTATGTAATATTTAAAAATGTTACAAAAAACAGCAGTGTTGACACCAGCATTGCATTCTCTGAATAACAAGCAATATGGCAGTCTTACATCTGGCATTACTAAATCAGTTTTACTCATCATTGATTTACCAGAAAATGAAGAAAAGTAAAATTGGAAGAGGGGTGTGTAAAGATCTTTTCAATGCATAGAGATTTCTGTTAGAAAACAGTTTACTAACAAAATATGCAAATGCATTCATAAATACCATTTTTGTGTATTTCTGGCATTGCCCACTAGATGCATTGTCAATTATACTGTATGGCTTCTCTCTCTTTTATTTATTTATTTTTTTATTTCTCAAAGTCTTTTGGGCTTCTAATACCATGACGGGAATGGGCTACATTCCTAAGTCAAAGTACAATTAAAGTTAATTAAATTAGTATTGTCTCAATCTTTGATGTCAGCCAGAAGTGCTCTTCACAGCACCTGCAATGTGCCCAGTAATGACTCCTGCAATTTGTATGGGGTTACATGTATTGCTAACATGTCTTGATATGATTGTAGATTCTTTTTTATAAGACCTGTTGCTCCTACTACTGTTGGAACTGTGTGAGTATCTTTCTTCCACATCGCTCTCATTTCTGCCTGCAAATCCTGATATTTTATGACTTTGTGTCTCTCTCTACTCCACGCACTGTAGTCAGTGGGTATGGCGATTTCAATGATCAATGCTACTTTTGTCTTCTTTTCATGTACAGCAAACACAAGCATCCTCATGTATGGATTTGCATGGACCAAACCAAAGGCAATGGAAAATACGGCCCAGACCGCAGAATCCTTTATAAACGCATTCTATGAACACCTTCAGGAATGCATGGATCATGCAATCCCATATAAAACCAAGACCCAATCCTCCAAAGGCAGACGTCCTGTCTGGTGGACCCCAGCCATAAACAAACTATACAATAGAAGGAGGAAGCTACTACATGATAGAGCAAAATCCCAAAAAGGGAAGGCATCTCTGATCAGTATTAGCAAAAAACTACGGGCACTCATAAAATCGTCTAAGGCCACCATCGAGAGAAAAATTGCACAGGACACTAAGGATAATCACAAGGCTTTCTTTAGTTATGTTAGGAACCTGGGTGGGAATTCCCAGATATGCTCAGAATTAGTCCAAAATGACAAAAAATACACCGAGCCCACAGACATTGCCAACATCCTAGCTGACCGGTTCAGTGCAAACTCCCCTCCCCAACAAAAGGGCAAATATCTATCCCAACAGAGTGCTGCCGCGCGACATCTCAGATGCTCGGGTAAGAGCCCTCTCCAAAGCAAAAAACACAGCATCAATGGGACCAGATGGTGTCCCGGGCTGCGTCCTACATGAACTCCAAGAAGAGCTAAACCCAAACATAAAACTACTGTTCAGTCTTAGCCTTACTACAGGATATGTACCCAAAGAGTGGCGTACAGCAACAGTGGTCCCTCTCCACAAAGGTGGTGCCTCAACGGATCCTGGAAACTATCGCCCCATAAGCCTGACTAGCTTGGTCTGCAAAGCTATGGAAAGGATCATCATGGACCTCATAAATAAAGATATTGGGGACTTACAGACACTGGATTCTACCCAGTTTGGCCTTGTTAAGGGCAGATCCTGCCTCTTAAACCTGGTTGATTTCTTTGAAACAGTCACCAAGGCCATTGACGAAGGGGAAGGTGGTCCACACAGCCTACCTGGACCTCGCAAAAGCCTTCGATACAATACCCCACACGGGCATTATAGATAAGCTCACCAGCTTAAATATAAACCCCTATGTCACTAGATGGGTTGCAAACTGGCTCAAGGACAGAACCCACATGGTTAGAATTGCTGGAGCCATGTCAGACTCCAAACCAGTTACAAGTGGCGTCCCACAAGACTCAGTCCTGGGACCTCTCTTGTTTGGTATATATTTCTCGACTGTACAGGCCAACACGGAAGGACTGTGGCTGACCAAGTTCGCAGATGACTGCAAACTGGGCGCCATAATCAACTCTCCAACCGACACAAGCATCCTCCAAAAGGGCCTCATAGAAACAGACAATTGGTGCCAGAGCCATGGACTCAAGCTAAACGCCAAAAAGTGTATAGTCATCCCCTTTGGCAAAAACAAAGTGCCCACAATTTACCACATAGGTGGTAATCCATTAAGTACAGAAGAAGTCATTAGGGACCTGGGGACCCAAGTTGATAGCAATCTCTCATTTGACAACCACTTGGCCAAAGTGGTTAGAAAAACATTTTATATAGCCCACCTAATCATGAAGGGATTCACATCTAGATCAGGAGAGGTCATCGTGCCTCTTTACTCATCCCTCATCAGGCCCATAATTGAGTACAATGCCCCTTTTGGGATGTACCTTACCAGACACCTGCAGCAACTGGAAAGACCCCAAAAGTACCTCACCAAGAGGATCAAAGGGCTCAAACAGATGCCATATGCTGCCGGTTAAAGAAACTCCAGCTCTACTCAGTGGCATACCGCCTGCTCAGAGGCGATCTGTGCCTGACGTATAAAGCCATGTCCAACCCGGAATTAATGGACACGCTGCACCTCAGAAAATCCAATTCCCATAGAGCTACGCGCTCGAGAGACTTGAACCTCAGCACTGAAATAAATAGGACATGCTGGAGGGACAGATTCATAACCCAGAGGCTCCCTTCACTCTGGAATAAAATCCCAGTCCAGGTTAGGCAGAGTCCCACATTGACTCTCTTCAAGAGGAATCTTGATGAGTGGATGGGAGATCGTAGGTTTACCCCGGCTATCACTTCTGTGTCACTGTTAGACAGAGGCACAGTATACTAACCTCAAAAAAAGGCATAGCAAAATTAATTTAAAATGGGTGGCGAAAGCCAAACACACTCTGGCTAGGCTTATAAATGCCCTAGGGCAGATAGCCTAGTATGAACCTATGAACCTATAATGACTTGAAAAACCAAAAAGGTCCAGTGCAAAGAAGTGAGAACGCAGAAATATTTTATTGTGGTAGCTCAAAAACAAAAAGCAGCATACCGGTTTCGGCAACAGCCTTCCTCAGTGCTTAGTAACAACACAAGTAACCAAACCCTTAAATCAAAAAGCATCATTAGCATTCAGGAATATCACTGGTTAGTGAAAAAACTATGACAATTCATTAAGGCCAGGTTTAAAAAAAAAACCCCAGCCGAATAATCCAACCTGATTCCTTATTATTTAATAGTATGCCAACCAACTTTAGAAAAACATTGGCCCTGGACCTTATCAATAACTGTAAATGTAAACTTGGCCATTTTATGAATTAAAGTGTGCTTAAACAAAGCATTTGTGGCTCTCCTGTTCCTGATCTCTCTGAGGTATTCGGAAATTCAAAGCCTCAGTGTTCTGGACGTTTGTCCTACATAAAACGCCGAACAGGAGCAGGTAACCAAATAAACAATCCATTCATTGCTGCAATTACCATAACACAAAATGTCATAGACCTTAGGGGTATTAGAGCTGGTAAACGTCTTGGTTTTGAATATATGGGGGCATGCAGAACAATGTTCGCAGGGTACACAGCCCCTAACCTTATTCCCAAATATAGTGGATTGTTGTAGTGAAGGCGGAACCTTACATTTATAATGACTAAAATGAGACCCCAAAGTGGGTCCTCTATGAAAAGAAAAGGAGCATGTAGAGGGAAGAATTTCATTAAGCTTAACAATGGCTTTTAAAATATCCCAGTGATGGTTAATGTTGTTGTTCTTCTTCTTTCGTCTTTTCCCGGTTAGGGGTGCCACAGCAGAACTCCGAGTCCGCTAATGATTGGCAGTAGATTTTTTTTACGGGTGCCGAGGTGCCAGCTCGACATCCATCCTTCAGCGAAGGCACTCCCATTCTTCGCATGTCTTTTGAATGCCACTCGACCACGGGGAGGACATGCAGAGTCCACACAGAAGGCGCTCCAGCCAAGAACCGAACGGGAGAACATCTTGCTGTGAGGCAACAAACCACCACGACTTTTTGATGGTTAATAATGTGTTTAAATGTTTGAATATTTCGTCCAAAAGTCATAACCAATCAGATGGGCTGTTGTGTATCTTAGCATCCAACTGTTTATATTGTAACAAGTCAGATCTAGATTGTTGCCTGACAAAATCCCTAGCCTGACAGATATTGTCATTACTGTATCCCCTCTGGGTATATAGGGTTTGTAGATCTTGTTCATAACGGGCATAAGAATCCTGTGAGGAACAAATGCGACGCATTCATAGAAACTGTGACTTGGGTATATTGCAGATGATGTGTTGGGGGTGATGACTGTGGGCATGCAGGAGAGTGTTGTACTGAGGATATTTGTGAAAAACCTCAGTTTGTAATGTGTGATCTGCATCTCTAGTGATAGTTTGTGTCTTTCGGCTTTTCCCAGTTAGAGGTCGCCACAGTGGAACTCCGGTCCGCTAATGATTGGTAGTGGATTTTTAAGTACCGGGTTACCAGCCCTGACGCACAACCTTCAACGAAGGCACGCCCCATTCACGTATGCCTCCACACAGAAGACGCTGTAGCTGCGAATCTAACGGGAAAACGTCTTGCTATGAGGCGACAACGCTACCGCAGCACCACCACCACGGTACATCTCTAGTGATAGTAACATCTAGAAAAGTAATGGAGTCCTTATGAGCACTCAAAGTAAACTGGATGCCCCGTTTGTTCTGATTTACATTTTCCACAAATTCCTGTAAAAAGACAGTATCCCCCCTCTACACCATCCAGCAATCGTCCAAGTTGTGTCGCCAAATGTCAATTTCCCCGAGATATAAATTATGTGAAGTGTCATAGATTAATTGGTGTTCAATGTAGCCCATGAAAAGATCCGCATAAATGGGAGCAAAAGATGCCCCCATAGCCATACCCTTCACTTACCAAAAACATTTACCAAAAAAATAAAAAACATTCTTGGTCAACACATGTTCAGGTAAACAAACTAAAAAAGTGTTGAATCCAGGGGATAAATATTGGCTTGATCCAACCAAAGTTGTAATGCCTTGAGACCAGCCCAATGTGGGATGTTGGTTTATAGTGAGGACATATCCAGGGTACACATGAGGCAATCTGTCTCTAGTTGCATGTTTTCAACGATTTGTGAAAAAGTTAATAGTATCCTGAATTCTGGCTAGAACTAAAGGCAACAGAGGCTGTAGGTATTTCATCAAAAAGGCAGACAATGGTTCAATGAACCCCCAGCCCGAAACAGTTGGTCTCCCTGGGGGATTGGACAAGTCCTTATGAATCTTAGGTAGGAGGTACAGATATTGTGAATGAGGGTCAGAAACTGTCAAATGATAAGACTGTTTTCTTGTTGATGATACCCTCTTCCAAAACTAGATAGAGAAAGCTGTCAGTTTCCTTTTTGAACTGTAGCGTCAGATCTAGTGGCATACACATATATTATTGTGCATCCCCTAATTCTCTCAGCCTCATCCAAATATTTAGCCCAGTCATGATCACTATTGCCCCACCGTTGTCCGCTGGTAAAATTACCAAGTCTTGTTGTACCATCAGCTGATGTAATGCTTGTTGTTCTGAACTGGTTGGATTATGATTGATGTTGGGAAATAGGGATTTGTTAAAACGAAGGTCTTTCAACACACATTCCTTGAAAATACCCACATACTTATCCATTGGAGGGATGAAATTAGGTTTGTGAAACTGAAAATCAGTAGATCTTTGGGTATTCTCATTTTCCCCCCAAAAAATCTCAAATTCAATAATCGACAAAAATGTAATGCATCATTAACCAATGAGTTTTCATATACAAAAAAACCAGGAACAAAATTTAAGCCTCTGTTAAGTAACTAATTCACTCTCAGAAAGCACATAACTGGAAATAGAGAATAAACTGTTCTGTAACTGGGTAAATGCTCAGTCTTCACCTCAGAGCCTCATAAATGTAATAAAAAAATCGAACAGACCACAGCTGAAGAGTATATAGTTGAAACCAGCATTGTTTAATACACAAAGTAAGCTCTTTCACGATCTGTAACTGACCGCTTCTTCAGACTTGTACATTCAAATGAAGTAATCATAGCATTTAAATAGTATCTCATAAAATCAACAATTGGAGTTAATCAGTCCAGTCTATTAATCAATGAAATTAATTAAGCACTTAAAAACACAGTAAATAAATTCTGTCAAAACATTTGAAACCCTAAAAACTAATAAAACAGCAAAGTTATAAAAAAACAACTAAGGTAATAGCAATAAATATCTTTCAAAAAGCTGAGTGTTTAAGTGGTTTGGCTTTAAGGAAGGGCTTAAGTGACACTGCACCATTAATCCCTGGTTGTTTATCTGTCTTCAGCAGCAAACTCCATTTTTGTTCTGCTGCTTCCGTCTTGTTCTTAATGTCACCGCCCCTCATGCTTTGTTCTATAATTTCTAGCACTAAAAAGTTAAAAACATGTTGAGAGCCTTCTGCTTGAACATGTCTTGCTAAGGCACTAGTTTCTTTAACATTATTTATATCTCTTAAATGCTCTAGAATGCGCTCTTTGAAACTTCTGTTGGTTTTACCAACATAAAATACATAGCATAATTTGCAGAAGCTAAGGTACACTAAATGTTGTGTTTTGGAGTCAGCATAGAAGTCAGTGTCTATGACAAACTTCTGACTTGGATGTGTGAATGTAGTGTTAGAGTAAATAAACTTACATGCCATGCAGTTCCTGCAGGGAAATGTTCCTGTTCTCTGAGACAGCCTATTATTATTTCTGCTAACTAATAGTTTATAACATAATTGTCTTTTTAAGGATTTTTTATTTTTAAAAGGAAAACATGGTCTTTTGTCTATAACACCATCCATTTCTTCAATAGAATTTAAAATATTCCAGTTCCTCTCAAATATTTGACAAAACGTCTTGCTATCACTATAATAGGAAATAGGAAACCTAACTTTGTGTCTGTTTTCATATTGTGTACGTCATTCGTACTCTCTGAGAAAAACGGTTTACCTCTGTGATTATGTCCTTCATACATATCAATAATACGTGTTTCCATATCTGCTGCATTGTAGCCTCTATCTATAAATTCATCCTTTAAGGTGGAAACTGCTTGATCCAGCCAATCTTCTGCATGATGCAGTCTACTCATTCTCATAAATTGTCCTTTGACTACATTCTTGTTAACATGTTTGGGATGCATACTAGTTTTATGTAGAATGCTATTTTTTCTACTAAGTTTTCTATATATACTGGTAACTAAATGTGTACTGTTTGAAATGGGACACTGAATGCTTGGCAGGTGGACTGATTACATTTTGAAGATATACACATCTGTGGTGTACAGATGAGTACTTTTGGCTTTACCTTCAAGCCTAATATATATGTGGACACTAATTGGTCTTTTTTTCAGGTGCCTTTCAATTGATTATATGCAGTCTTTTGAACAAATCTCTTTTTACTCGGGCCCAACTTTTAATGGTGCGAATTTATATTTCTATACTGTACTGTTTGTAATTTGTGGTATTGGGGTAACACGCCTTGTATGGTTTAAAGTGTACTGTTTTTTAAAATGGATTTCACCAAACTTTTACAAGGTCTGTCTGCAGACCGTGATCATTTATATGCTTTTGGGTTAGGACCCAGTAACACAGAGGGGAATGCTTTAGGCTGTATTAATCCCAAAGACATATGTGCCAACATCTTTCTTAAAATGACCAAAAGCAAATCCCTTAGGACTAATGTGTGTGGCACCTTAAGCTATTCAAAGCCTATAAGGTTCGTGAGGTTATCCCTCATGGGCTCCGGGTAAGAATACAACCATGGGTTAGCATGATGGATGCTTGGCTCAGACCCAACATAAGTCCTCAGTGATGTTTGTGGATGCCCTTATTCCACATTATGAAAGGATCATTGACAAATTTAGTGCTGAGGTACACTCTAATTATGAGGAAGTGAAGCAATTTGAGGGTGAGCCATTTTTTGCCACGTATTTCAACCAGTTAGTCAAAGATGTATTTCTCCGTGAACAGCAATTGAAAAACAAAAAGATACACAGATTTAACAGGGATGTTATGGATTACGAAAGGGGCAAGCCCTTTGAGGCTCAACAGAAAAATGTTAGATTTGCTGATTCTGATAGGAAGAAATTGGGACCAAATAGGAAAAGACCACACTCTATACTTTAAAAGGGCCATAATGGTCCCAGTGGCACCTCAGGCGATGAGTCTTCTTCGGTCACCGATATTGACTTCACCCCTCCTTCCGAATCTCTCATTGCAAAGAGATGCCCTAGCAATGACCCTTTAGGGGGAGCAGACGTAGGGATGGGAGGAAACACAGGGCCAATAAACACTCTACAACAGCTGTTGGATTTAATAATACCTCAGTGAGTTCAAATCATAATATTCATAACATTTCCAGTTATGTGCTTTCTGAGAGTGAATTAAAGTTACTTAACAGATGCTTAAATTTTGTTCTTGGTTTTTTTTTTGGTATATGAAAGCTCATTGGTTAATGAAGTATTACATTTTTGTCGATTATTGAATTTGAGATTTTTTGGGGGGAAAATGAGAATACCCAAAGATCTACTGATTTTCAGTTTCACAAGCCTAATTTCATCCCTCCAATGGATAAGTATGTGGGTATTTTCAAGGATTGTGTATTGAAAGACCTTCATTTTAACAAATCCCTATTTCCCTGCATCAGTCATAATCTAACCAGTTCGGAACAACAAGTGTTACATCAGCTGATGGCACAACAAGACTTGGTAATTTTACCAGCGGATAAGGGTGGGGCAATAGTGATTATGGACTGGGCTAAATATTTGGCTGAGGCTGGGAGACAATTGAGGGATGCACAGTTCTATATGTGTATGCCACTAGATCTGACACTACAGTTCAAAAAGGAGATTGATAGCTTTCTTAATCTAGTTTTGGAAGAGGGTATCATCAACAAGAAAACTGTCTATCATTTGTCAGTTTCTGACCCTCATTCACAATATCTGTACCTCCTATCTAAGATTCATAAGGACTTGTCCAATCCCCCAGGGAGACCAATTGTCTCAGGTCAGGATTTATTAACTGAACCATTGTCTACCTTTTTGACGAAATATCTACAGCCTCTGTTGCCTTTAGTTCGAGCTAGAATTCAGGATACTACTAATTGTTTTTACAAATCGTTGAAAACATGCAACTAGAGCCAGATTGGCTCATGTGTTCCCTGGGTGTGTCCTCACTATATACCAACTTCGCACATTGGGCTGGTCTCGAGGCGCTACAATTTTGGTTGGATCAAGCCAATATTTTTCCCCCTGGATTCAGCACTTTTTTAGTTTGTTTAACTGAACATGTGTTGACCAAGAATGTTTCTTATTTCTTTGGTAAATGTTTTTGGCAAGTGAAGGGTATGGCTATGGGGGCATCTTTTGCCCCCATTTATGCGGATCTTTTCATGGGCTAAATTGAACACCAGTTAATCTATGACACTTCACATAATTTATATCTTGGGGAAATTGACATTTGGCGACACTACTTGGACGATTGCTGGATGGTGTGGAGGGGGAATACTGTCTTTTTTTGCAGGAATTTGTGGAGCATTTAAATCGGAACAAATGGGGCATCCAATTTACTTTGAATGCTCATAAGGACTCCTTTACTTTTCTAGATGTTACTATCACTAGAGATACAGGTCACACATTACAAACTGGGGTTTTTCGCAAATATCCTCAGTAAAACACTTTCCTGCATGCTCACAGTCATCACCCCCGACACATCATCCGCAATATACCAAAGTCACAGTTTCTAAGAATGCATCACATTTGTTCCTCACAGGATTTTTATGCCCATTATGAACAAGATCTACAGACCCGATTTACCCAGAGGGGATACAGTAATGACAGTATCTGTCAGGCTAGTGATTCTTGTCAGGCAACAATCTAGATCTGACTTGTTACAATATAAACAGTCGGATGCTGACAAAGATACACAACAGCCCATCTGATTGGTTACGACTTTTGGACGAAATATTCAAACATTTAAACACCTTATTACGGTAGCATTGTCGCCTCACAGTAAGACGCTGTCCGGTTCGACTCTCAGAGCGTCTTCTGCGTGGAGACGTGTGAATGGGCGTACCTTCGTTGAAGGTTGTGCGTCAGGGCTAGCAACTCGGTACGTAAAAATCAACTGCCAATCATTAGCGGACCGGAGTTCCGCTGTGGCGACCCCTAACCGGTAAAAGCCGAAAGTCACAACATTAACCATCATTGGGATATTTTAAAAGCCAATGTTAAGCTTAATGAAATTCTTCCCTCTACATGCTCCTTTTCTTTCCGTAGAGGACCCACTTTGGGGTCTCATCTTAGTCATTATAAATGTAAGGTTCCGCCTTCACTACAACAATCCACTATATCTGGGAATAAGGTTAGGGGCTGTGTACCCTGCGAACATTGTTCTGCATGCCCCCATATATTCAAAACCAAGACGTTTACCAGCTCTAATACTAATAATCAGGTTTCACATATTCAGAATGTTAGCAATAGGATGGGGGACATAGTCAGTACTACTGAAAATATGGAAGTAAAATGGATTTTTCCTTTAGGAGCACACAGAGGTTTGGGTTTGAATGATAGTGTTTCATTGAAGCCAGTGCTAAAATCTAGAAGGTTAAAATAAAATAAATAGTAATAATACTATCTTAACAAGAGAAGACTACATAAACACATACAGTGCTTTGGGTCAATATGACAGTATTTCTTGAGCTACTTCTAGTATAGATATCACTAAAGACAAGTATTTGTTGAGATGTATGTTTAAAGTATATGTATTTACTAGGTGGACAGCATGTGTATTTATTAGGCAGAATATATGTCATAGGATCATACATTAGTACTAAGCTAACTGCCCTTGCAAGCCATTTTAAGCCTAGCCAATTATCCCTTGTGAGACTCAAACCCTGGACCTTGTGCTTGTAAGGCAAACACCTTAACCATTAGGCCACCCTGTATTAAGTTGTTGAGTGTGCACTGCTTATATTTTTATATAAATGTATGTATATTTTTATGCTTATACCCACACACACAAGCAATTACTAAATGGGGAACATGAGCATATGTATTTATTCATTGACTTTATATGCATTTTATTTATATTCATCCACATGTTCTTGTTTTTACATTTTGTGCATGTGGTTTTTAAACCGTGTTTTTCTGACGTCAGCAATTAACTAAGGGTAAAACGTAACCATAGTAATTAATTGATTGCTGAGTGCTGAATTAACTTTGAATGGTAGGATTGGTTGTTTTAGTAGGTTCATAGGTTCATACTAGGCTATCTGCCCTAGGGCATTTATAAGCCTAGCCAGAGTGTGTTTGGCTTTCGCCACCCATTTTAAATGAATTTTGCTGTGCCCTTTTTTGAGGTTAGTATACTGTGCCTCTGTCTAACAGTGACACAGAAGTGATACCCGGGGTAAACCTACTATCTCTCATCCACTCATCAAGATTCCTCTTGAAGAGAGTCAATGAGGGACTCTGCCTAACCTGGACTGGGATTTTATTCCAGAGTGAAGGGAGCCTCTGGGTTATGAATCTGTCCCTCCAGCATGTCCTATTTATTTCAGTGCTGAGGTTCAAGTCTCGAGCACGTAGCTCGATGGGATTTGGATTTTCTGAGATGCAGCATGTCCATTAATTCCGGGTTGGACATGGCTTTATACGTCAGGCACAGATCGCCTCTGAGCAGGTGGTATGCCACTGAGTAGAGCTGGAGTTTCTTTAACCGGGCAGCATATGGCATCTGTTTGAGCCCTTTGATCCTCTTGGTGAGGTACTTTTGGGGTCTTTCCAGTTGTTGCAGTTGTCTGGTAAGGTACATCCCAAAAGGGGCATTGTACTCCATTATGGGCCTGATGAGGGATGAGTAAAGAGGCACGATGACCTCCCCTGATCTAGATGTGAATCCCTTCATGATTAGGTGGGCTATATAAAATGTTTTTCTAACTTTGGCCACGTGGTTGTCAAATGAGAGATTGCTATCAACTTGGGTCCCCAGGTCCCTAATTACTACTTCCGTACTTAATGGATTACCACCTATGTGGTAATTTGTGGGCACTTTGTTAAATGCCAAAGGGGATGACTATACACTTTTTGGCGTTTAGCTTGAGGCCATGGCTCTGGCACCAGTTGTCTGTTTCTATGAGGCCCTTTTGTAGGATGCTTGTGTCGGCTGAAGAGTCGATTATGGTGCCCAGTTTGCAGTCATCTGCGAACTTGGTCAGCCACAGTCCTGCCGTGTTAGCCTGTACCTCCGAGAAATATATACTGAACAAGAGAGGTCCCAGGACTGAGCCTTGTGGGATGCCACTTGTAACTGGTTTGGAGTCTGACATGGCTCCAGCAATTCTAACCGTGTGGGTTCTGTCTGTGAGCCAATTTGCAACCCATCTAGTAACATAGGGGTTTATATTTAAGCTGGTGAGCTATTCTATAATGCCCGTGTGGGGTATTTTATCGAAGGCTTTTGCAAGGTCCAGGTAGGCTGTGTGGACCACCTTCCCTTCGTCAATGGCCTTGGTGACTGTTTCAAAGAAATCAACCAGGTTTAAGAGGCAGGAACTGCCCTTAACAAAGCCGAACTGGGTAGGACCAGTGTCTGTAGGTCCCCAATATCTTTATTTATGAGGTCCATGATGATCCTTTCCATAGCTTTGCAGACCAAGCTAGTCAGGCTTATGGGGCGATAGTTTCCAGGATCCGTTGAGGCACCACCTTTGTGGAGAGGGACCACTGTTGCTGTACGCCACTGTTTGGGTACATATCCTGTAGTAAGGCTGAGATTGAAGAGTAGTTTTATGTTTGGGTTTAGTTCTTCTTGGAGTTCATGTAGGACGCAGCCCGGGACACCGTCTGGTCCCATTGATGCTGTGTTTTTTGCTTTGGAGAGGGCGGCTCTTACCTGAGCATCTGAGATGTCAGGGGGGCAGCACTCTGCTGGGATAGATATTTGCCCTTTTGGTGGGGAAGGGGGAGAAGTTTGCGCTGAACCTGTCAGCTAGGATGTTGGCAATGTCTGTGGGTTTGGTGTATTTTTTGTCATTTTGGACTAATTCTGAGCATATCTGGGAATTCCCACCCAGGTTCCTAACATAAAAGAAAGCTTTGTGATTATCCTTAGTGTCCTGTGCTGGCCTTAGACGATTTTATGAGTGCCCGTAGTTTTTTGCTAATACTGATCAGAGATGCCTTCCCTTTTTGGGATTTTGCTCTATCATGTAGTAGCTTCCTCCTTCTATTGTATAGTTTGTTTATGGTTGGGGTCCACCAGACAGGACGCCTAACTTTGGAGGATTGGGTCTTGGTTTTATTTGGGATTGCGTGATCCATGCATTCCTGAAGGTGTTCATAGAATGCGTTTATAAAGGATTCTGCGGTCTGTGCCGTATTTTCCACAGGCCCGGAGGCTTTGAAGGATTCCACCTCGGTTTTGAGGAGTGTGAAATTTGCTTTAGAGAAGTTTTTCACTGTGGTTTTCTGGGCAGGGGCTGGGGTCGGGATGTGAATATCTAGTGAGATTAGTTTATGGTCTGATCTTACCAGTGAGGGATACACTTCTGGTCTGGAGCATAGAGTCCCCATGTTGGTGAAGATCAGGTCCAGTATGTTTTCCCCTCTTGGAGTGGCAACAAGTTGTTCCATAGCATTTGAGTTTATAAATTCTAGGAACCTTCAGGCTAGGGAGTTGGAGCTAGAGTAATGCTCCCTGTCTATGTTAGGGTAGTTGAAGTCGCCCAATATAATGGTGTTTGGAGAGACCTTCATATTTTCCAGTGTTCTCAGGAAGGCCGAGTGGGGTTCCTGGGTTTGGGAGGGTGGTCTGTAGCAGGCTATAAACTGGAAGGCAGTTTTGCCCACTGTTAGTTGCACATGGATAGTCTCTGATGCTTCGTACTGTGCCAGCAACCTGGAGGTGTGGGTATCTGTAATAAAATTCTGTATGGACAACTACTTTGTATCAGGCATAATAAGGGTTAAACTATCTTGTGTGCAAGGAAAGAATTTCTAAAAGAACTGTTTGACCTGTTTAAACAGGCTGACCATGAAAGAATGTGTAGATGTTAGCCTGCAGTCTGAAAAAGAACAGAACTTGCAATTATCTTATGACCCTTGCACATTTCTGTCTTGAATGAAACTGACTCTTGCATATTTCTGTCTTAACTGAAACTCAGTGACTGATAAGCATCTTTTTTAGTATGCATGTGTACGTGCAGAAGGGGCTATAAAAACCCCTACAGTTTGTACAGAAATTAGACTGCTGACATTCGATGTGGCAGGTCTCCATGCATGTAAATAAAGCTTTTTATTTGCTTATCGAAATCGCTGTGTTTCTTCTGGCGAATGTTAGAGAAATAAGTGTTTTTCTTTTAACATTTTCTAACGCCCAAACGTGGGGACACCTCTTCACGGTGCGAATCACACAAGAGGGACTGAAAACCTGTACAGGAAGGGGGAACGAATCATGGACTCCCTGAAAAGTGAAAGACCTCCGACGAAATCTTGTCGTAAGTAGAGGCCAGTCGCTCTTGATTCAATCTGCGAGATGGTGACGAACGAAAGGGCAGAAGACTCACAGCAAGGTAAGCTTTCCCTTTTTTTTAATAATAACGGATAGGGAAAAAGGAAGGGACTAGTCATAAGGGGCAATTGTTTGTTAAAAAAGGACTATCTTTAAGTAAAATTCTAAAGATAGCTGGAGATCTCAGGAAAAAGGAATACTTTCTCTTTTTAAATAAGGGAAATGGGAACAGGAAATAGTTGCTGTTCAACAGCAAAAACTGAAGTTAGTGAAGATGAACAACATATGTTTAAATTACATCCAAAAAATTTAAAATATTTAGACAAATGGAAGACTGAGTATCAGTTTTCAGGAAAATTAGATAAGTACCAATGCCAAAGGTTGGTAAGGGACCTGCGCAGAGACGCAGGCAGCAGAGTAAAAGACCAAAAGAAGGTGGGTTTTCCACAGGCACAAAAATGGCTTGAGGAGGCAAATAAAATATATCTTAGTAAAAATATGGCTGCAAAGGATGATTCAAGTGCAAAATCCACGTTTTTTGTTAACAAAAAAGATGAAGAAACCACCGTGCCTATTCGTCGTAATCCTTCAGCCCCGCCCTACCTTGTGGAAGGAGCGGAAGACGGGGAAGGGGCGGCTGGGCCGCCACAATATCAGGAAAGTGCCATTTACCCCCCGTTACCACCCGTAATATTGCAGAAAACTCCTGGCATTTTCCTAGAGCTGTGAAACCGAAAGGTAGGGGGTGGTGAGTGGAGAGTAAAGGATAAGTCGGTACTAGATAGTGAGAGCGAATACTCTTTGATTCAGGTAGCAAACTCACAGGCAGGAATGGACGGACAGGGTCCTACAATCCTGGTTTACCGCCCCTGGACTAAGGAAGACATTAGAAAGGCTGTAGAAGGAATCCCTCACCCAAAAAACAATATGAAGAAATTTGCAGATGACATGCACGGTATGCAAATAAGTTATAAACTTAATAGTATTGAAATTGAACAGGTACTCCGACAGATTTTAGGTCCTGACTGGCACCTTATCTGTGGAGATTGGAAACCCCTTACGGAGGACGGGGAGACTCTTGGTCATGATACTGCAGAATTTGAGAGGCAACTTCAAAAGTTACTTGAGCGGGTTGCAGAAAAATGGCACGAAGGACTGGACACGCATTAATCAATGCGCACAGTCCGATGACGAAAGTAGACCATTATTTACAGCGTTTAACTGTTATTTTTAATGACCATAGTGGCATAGAAGTGCCCACTAAACAGGAGGCAGATTCATCATATGAACAACAGTTAAAAAAATGCCTTTTTGAAAGGGTGTAGATCTCCGATTAGTAATTTTATTACTAAACATATGATAGACCATAGAACAGCATGGTTACAACCATTGCTAGAATATGCTAGGCATGCGGAGAAGTATATAGCGGATAAAAAGAAGAAACAAGCACAGACCCTCATGGTTAATTCGGATGGCACGATTATGTTGCTGCAAGGTCAACCTAATAGGGGCAGAGGAGGGGCAGATGCAGGGGGCGAGGAAATGTAGGACACTCTGAGGATTACGAGGGAAGGGTAAGGAGGGGGGAATGTTTTAAGTGTGGTAAGAAAGGACATTTTGCAAGAGAGTGTCGTAGCTCGGGACAACCGGGTGCCTCACAAGCACCGGCGCAGTCCTCAGCATGACTATATGACAGTGAGGAAGGGTGGCCAGGGCCACCGGATGAAATTATGGAAGGTTATGAGGAAGAGAACGAAGAGACCAAAGGGGAATGTGCAGGATGGGAACATGAGCAAAGCAGTTTTTCTGCTCATGGAGAGTATCAAGTTGTCAACTTGACAGCATTAGCGTCAGCTATGCAACTGGAGGTGCAACCTATGATTAGTTTGCAGGTTGAAGGACAAGAAGTAGAATTCTTGTGTGATTCAGGAGCAACTAGGAC
Source organism: Protopterus annectens (assembly GCF_019279795.1). Taxonomy (NCBI): domain Eukaryota; kingdom Metazoa; phylum Chordata; order Ceratodontiformes; family Protopteridae; genus Protopterus; species Protopterus annectens. Next base: position 142,118,147 of record NC_056730.1, read on the forward strand.
CTTGCTAAAACATACTGTTGTGCCATCTGATGCAGCCACGAGTGATTATGCATTAGTAAAAGCGGCAAATGGACGGATATATAAAGAACCGCTGTCTCGACCGCTGTGGTTTACAGACCCTCAAACAAACCAGACCACTAGGTTTCGTGTAATTATTTCACATATTTGCCCTGTTAATTTGTTAGGAAGGGACCTAATGCATGTTTTTGGTATAGCGGCAGTCCCCACAGCCCATGGTATACAGGCCAAACCAGTACAACTTGAAGCTGCATTTTTGCAAGGACGACAGGGAGATTTACATTACTGGTACAGTAATGATTTGGTCTCTACAGGTCTTCACAGTGTAACAAATGACTTACTAAATTTGGCTTTAAGTAAGTATGGTCATCAACCACCAGTGAAGGCAGAACAGTTGCACTGTACAATGTACTATAGAAAATTAATAGGTCCCGATACGGTATATGAAACACTGTTTTTTAAATATAAAATCACAAAGATTGTTTTAAAGCAGCTGTACTGGGATAAATTTGGAAACTCTGCAGCCACATGCAGTCTCACGAAAGATATGCTAGCTCTTTTTAGGAGTAATCTTACACCGCATGTATCTGTAACAAAAGAGGAAGGACAGGCTTGGGTCTCTGTAGGTAAAAAGGTAACGGAATGGAGTACCTTGTCGGAAGAACAGTTACAAAGCAGGAGAGTTGTGGTACAGAGGTTGAACTGTCACGAGGCTAGACCCACAGTCCATTTGAGGGAGGATAGGGCGTTGCCCAGCTGACTCTGTATGCTGAGTCCGCAAGAAGAAAATGATTTGCGGACTATACCACAGTCTTTGTGGTCGACAGGGCAGCATGATATAGGATTAATGAAAACAGCAGGTGCAGTCAAAATCACACCTAAATCTGATTATAGACCACACAAACGACAGTACCCATTGAGCAGAATAGCAGAAGGAGGAATTTCTCCGGTAATTGAAGCATTACTACAGGCAGGGGTCTTGATCCCATGCGCAGATTCACCATGTAATACGCCTTTATTTCCAGTAAGGAAGCCGGACGGAAACTGGAGGATGGTACAGGATTTACAGGCTGTTAATGCAGCCATAGTACCAAGGGCCCCAGTAGTTCCAGGTCCGTCTGTCCTACTAAATGATATCCTTCCTACAGACCAATATTTTACAGTTATTGATATCAGTAATGCATTTTCTCTATCCCATTACATGAGGATAGCAGGTTTTGGTTCGCCTTTACATTTATGGGCAAACGTTACACATACACACGGTTACCTCAAGGTTACTGTGAAAGTCCTACTGTATTTTCTCAAGAAATGTCAGCGAACGTGGCGCAATTTTCACCGAAGCATGGAAGCCATCTATTGTTGTACGTAGACGACATCCTGCTGGCTGCCCCTACAGAATCTGCCTGTAGAACGGACTCCCTGCGGCTTCTACATTTTTTAGCAGAAGAAGGACACAAGGTAAATAAGTTTAAATTACAATTTTGTCAACTAGAGGTATGCTATTTGGGTTATTTAATATCTAACCAAGGCAGGCAACTTGATGGTACTAGAAAGGAAGCTATTCTTCAGGCACCTATGCCCCTCACAAAAAAGGAAATTGTCATTTTTGGGGATTACTAACTTTTGCCGTAGTTGGATACCTAACTATGCTGAGGAAGTAGGTCCTTTATCGGATCTGATCTTTGCTCTCCCAATGGCGGCAAATGATCCCATCTCTTGGAAGGATAGGTCCATTCAAGCGTTTACTCAGATCAAACAATTGATAGCAAGTTAAGCAGTTCTAGGTTTCCCTGATTATTCCAAACCTTTTATCCAGACTGTGGACTGTAAAGGTGGATACATGACATTCGTCCTGTTGCAGTCGCATGGGGACAAACTCAGACCCCTGGCTTTTTATTCGAGTAAACTGGACGCTGTTGCACGATCATTACTACACTGCGTGCAGGCGGTGGTGGCGGCGGCATTGGCCATCCAAGCTTCGGCGACACTTATTTTATTTCATCCGCTAACCTTGCGAGTACCGCATTCGGTAGCAGTGATTCTGCTGCAGGATAAGTTAACTTTTCTATCTCCCAGCAGACACTTATCGTGTATGACTATTTTGTTGTCTCAACCTCACATGACTATAGAACGATGTACTACCCTAAACCCGGCTACTCTCCTCCCCACACCGGCTGATGGAACTCCACATGTGTGCCTGGACATGATTCATGCGAATGTTTTACCTAGACCCGATCTCAAGGATCAACCCTTACCGAGTTCTGACTGGACCTTATTTGTCGATGGGTCAGCCCGTAAAAATGAGATAGGTAACACCCAAGTAGGTTATGCAGTAACAACTGGCACACACATCATAGAAGCTAATCCTCTCCCCAGGAACTTGTCCTCACAAGCAGCGGAATTGATTGCTTTGACCAGGGCATGCGCTTTGTTGGAAGGTAAAGCAGCCACTATCTATACTGATAGTCAGTATGCTTTTTCTACGGTGCATGTCTTTGCCCAGCAATGGAAAAATAGGAGAATGGTCACTGCTTCGGGAAAAGAAATCACGCATAAAAACCTAATCTTAGATCTTTTACAAGCTATCCAATTACCTAACAGGTTAGCAATTTGTAAATGCGCGGCTCACACTAGTGCTAAAGATCTGGTAGCATTAGGGAATGCCCTAGCTGATAAGACCGCAAAGGAAATTGCTTTAACCTCCACTTTTGCACTTGAAACAGACTTGCAACCATCAGATAACCTTAATCTACAAACCTTACGGGTCATGCAAGAGTTAAGCACTAAGCAGGAAAAGCAAAAATGGATAAGATATGGGGTGACACATGAGCAAGGAGTTTATGTAGGACCAGATGGTAAATATGTTTTACCAACAAATTTATTTCGCTATGCCTTCCTCATTACTGATGGACAGTCTCACAACGGTCCAGCAGCTATGGTCCAGGTAGTGCAACAAGTATTTTGGAGTAAAGGATTTGTAGCATATGCAAAAGGTTTTTGTCTGTCCTGTCTTGTATGTGCTCATTTTCATGGGCAGGGTGGTATACGTGTTGCACCGGCAACCTTCCCAGTTCCACCCTATCCCTTTCATACCATTTGTATGGATTTCATTGAACTTACCCCTGCACAACAAAAAAAGTTTGTATTAGTTATCATTGATGCGTTTTCTAAATGGGTTGAAGCATTTCCCGTCACTCATCCGGATGCTTCAACAGTGGCAAAAATTCTAACAAATGATATTATTCCACATTTTGGAATTCCAGTACGCATCTATTCTGATAATGGCACTCATTTTGTTAATCAAGTTATTCAGAAATTGGCTGTTGTTTTCAAAATTGACCTTAAACACCATTGTGCTTACCATCCGCAGTCAGCCGGGTTGGTCGAACGTCATAATGGTATTCTCAAAAGTAAGTTACGAAAACTCATGGCCGAGACACATCTTTCTTGGATTACCTGCTTACCTTTGGCACTCCTCTCCATGCGGACCACACCTACCTCCAAAGGTATTACGCCATTTGAACTCCTTTATGGTCGGCCCTACTACGTCCCGCAATGGCAAGGAATATTGCCTGCTGAACGTGAGGGGGGTGAGGAGTTAGCAGATTACATGAGAAAATTGCTGACAAAAATTAAAACACCTCTAACAAATGATTGCTTTTCAGATCAGCAGAAGAGCAGAATTCTCGAAGTTAATCCAGGAGACTGGATTTGGATCAAGGTAATTAAGAGGAAAAACTGGGCTTCAGCAAAGTGGGAAGGTCCATATCAAGTGCTGATTTCGACTCCTACTGCGGTTCGAATAAAAGAACGAACATCGTGGATCCACTTAACACATTGTAAACTACTAAAACAGTTTGAGCTGGACAAAAATTTAGGTCCCCCTGAGGAACCTTAAGAAGTGACAAAGGGGGGTGGTATTTAATTATTTTTGAGTACAATTTTTAGTTTTGACGAATATTGATACTCCCCCCTCCTTTTGTGGTTCGGTCCAAGTTTTGGGGCCGAAAAACATGGTATGAGTTATAACCTGGTAGTGCTGGGGTGCTCTCGGGAGCCTTGAACCAGGTTTCTGTTACTGCACATATATCTATGTTCTCTATGCTAAGGAGAGTTTCGAGTGCGTGCATCTTGAGGTTTAGACTTCTGGCGTTGAGTAGCATTACTCTTAGTTTCTTATCCCTTGTGATACCTATGGGGGTGGGTTTGTCTTTTGAGCCTTGCCTAAAAAAGGCACTATGGGGGTGTCAAGAGCCTTTGCCAATATCCGAAAGCCCAGGGGTGACAGGTGCAAGCCGTCCCTAGTGAAGCATCATGGCTTGTCGAGCATGTCGTCCCAGGCAGACAGGCATTGGATCCCCTTTGAATGACACCAATACTTAAGCCAGTTGCTGAAATTGATCATCTTGTCTTCATATTGTTGCATCATTCTTGGTGAGGGTAAGATGCTATTTAAGGTCAGGGTCATACCGGCCTGGGCTGCATGCTCGGAGAGCTCCTCTATGTCTCTTTTCATGCAGTTCAGGGAGGTACGTCTCAGGTCATTCACACCAGCATGGACAATGACTGAGTCATATTTGTACTTGCCTTGGAGTGACCTGAGTGCTTGTGTTATGCGGCGGATCCTAGCGCCTGACAGGCTGCTCACCGTGACCTTCTCCTTGTTCAGCCTGGTGAGCGGGACATCAGTGTGCCTGACGATAGGGTCAGCTATTACAAGTATATCAGGTGTGTTGTTTAGCCTTAAGAGCTGTGACTGTTCGGCACACTGGCTTTGTGAGCTATGTGTTGCACGTGTTTTGTTTTGGGGTAGCGGTTGCTTGGGTGTCTGCTTTGGAGGTCTCTGCTGCTTAGGCAGATTTTATTTAGAGCCTCCGAGTATGTTTTTGTGTGTTTGTGTTTGGTTTGCTGTCGTGGTAGGTCTATGTGAGACTGGAATTGTAGTGAGTGTGGTTTCCTTCTCCTCCTGACTGGTTATGCCAGTACTGAGTTGAGAGAGCTTAGCCTCCAGTTTGGCTATATGGTTGCATGTCTCACATGTGTTGGAATTTGTTGGGAGGAGGAGAGGGTTGTCTGTGTACATGAGGCAGTTGTAACATTGCCTCAAGATTCCCAGATTCACCAGCTGGACCGGAGAGGAGATTGACAACTGACCTTTGGACATGCTAGAATAGTATTGGGAATTCCTTTATAATTGAAAAAAAGGGCCAATGGGGAACAAGGTACTCAAGGGGAGTGTGTGAGGGTGTAGTGCTTTTAATTTTTTAGTGCTGACTTATATAATTGCTTTAGTGAGCAAGTGCCAGGCTTTAGAGTGGGAATAGGGTGTTTATTATGAGAACTAGATCAGTTCTAAGGGAAAAAGTGAAGAGCAGACTTTGTGGAGCCGAGAATGGTTTAAACCCAATTAAGTGGAGCTGCCAATGTTTTTCTAAAGTTGGTTGGCACACTTTATTAAATAATAAGGAATCGGGTTGGATTATTCGGCTGGGGGGTTTGTTTAAACTTGGCCTTAATGAATTGTCATAGTTTTTTCACCAACCAGTGATGTTCCTGAATGCTAATGATGCTTTTTGATTTAAGGGTTTGGTTACTTGTGTTGTTACTAAGCACTGAGGAAGGCTGTTGCCAAAACCGGTATGCTGCTTTTTGTTTTTGAGCTACCACAATAAAATATTTCTGCGTTCTCACTTCTTTGCACTGGACCTTTTTGGTTTTTCTTTTCATGTACCACTATATCTGGTTTTCTGCCATCTATCTTTTGAACTGTTGGTAATGGGTGATCCCATGTGATGTAGACTTCATCATTTTTATAATGCCTTGTGGCTCATGTTTCCAGTGTTTTTCAGCCACATCAATACCATAATGTTTGCACAATCCCCAGTGCTACAGTCTTGCCATGTTGTTATGCCTTTCAGTATACAGTCCTTCTGCCATTAGTATGTCACAACCAGCAACGCACTGTGCAACTTTTTCCACTTCGGTTTTACAAAACCTACATTTGTCTGTTTCTCCCACATGTTCAATGGACTTTGAAAACCAGCGTGTACGTAGCCCACTGTCTTGGGCAACCAGTATTGACCTTTCATCTCTTGGTTTTAATTCACCTCTCCTTAACCATTTCTGCATTCATTTCTGATCAACATGAGGCTCTTCCAGAAGTTTTGAATACTTACTACTATATTTATGCATTTTCCACATTTCTTGCCTTTTCATGTTGTCCTTCACCTTATATTTTTTCATTTGTTTTTTGGCACATTCAATTGCTGCCTGATTTTTAGCTACTTCTGGTTTGATTTCCATTACTGCTTGATGCCGTTATGCTTCTGCTAGATTAAGCAGACAAGTCATTTTAGATTTATTTTCCTCATATTTCAAAGCTTTCATTACGTTTGGGTCTTGTGAGGTCAGTAGATATGTATGGAGTCCCACGATTGCAGATCTATACATGTAATCAATTTTAAGGAAGCCCATCCCTCCTTCGGAGCGAGGAATATATAATCTTGGTATGCACTGATTTTTATAAATAATTTGGTGAGCATGAAGCATCCTTCTTGATTTTTCTATCTATTCTGTCCAGCACGTTTTGGGTCCAGTCAGTAACTCCAAATCTGTAAGTTAGGACAGGAAGAGCAAATTGGTTTATAGCTTGGATTTTGTTCCTAGATGCCAACGCTGTTTTCAGGATTAATTTAATTTTTCTAAAGTACTCCTTACTATGTTTTATTCGCATTTGTTCATCTTTTATTGTTGATCCTTCATCAGTTCCCAAATATTTATACACTTGCCTCTTGCTGAAGTTCTTTTATATCACATTCATGTCCCAAACTGATGTTTTTTGGTGCTGCAGTTTTCCTGCTTTAAAGGTTGCTTTTGCACATTTTTCAAGACCAAATGACATTCTTACATCATCTGAAAAAGTTTTGACAACTTTCAGTTGTGCTTTCAGTTCCTCATCTGATGAGCTATGCAGTTTTACGTCATCGGCAAAAAAGAAGATGAGAAGTCTGTACACTTTGTTGTTTTCTAGGAGCCAAATTATAGCCGTGGCCTAAGCTGTCAAGTAGACATCTTAATGAGTTAAGGGCAAGGCAGAATAACCGCAATGACAGTGTGTCACCCTGGAATATCCCCCTTTGAATTTTTATCCCTGAAATAATAATTTTTTTTTTCCATAATAAATCTTTATTGTTATATTATTTTCAAACACAAATAAGAACAAAAATAACATATATTCACAAATCAAGCATTAACTAATATCACTAATAACCACACTCTATATACAATATTTACAAGAATGCTTCCATGTAATATAGTTAAATATAAAAAAGCATAAGAATAAATGCAAGTAATAGACAGTTGATTACTAAATTCTCTCCACACACATAAATAATTATTAATATTTCCAAGTTGAAAATACTATGCTAGTATAATATTAAAAATCTGTTCCCAAATTTTTGGATTATTAACATTTTTATTTTGTGGGTTTAATAGTAATTTATGAGCCAATATATGTTTTGTCACTAGAACTCTAAAGTTCTGCCATGAAGTTTTAGATGGGTCTAACCAATTTGAAGCTATATAAAGCTTCATTAATAGAAAAATATTAATATATATAATAATTTGTGATTTAGGGATCTCTCTCGGGGGGAATATGCAGAATCATAAATTTCCATGATAACGTTGTACTCTGGTAACCCACCTTTTGAAGTTGGATCTTAAGGGAATTCCAAAGTTTGAAAATACATTTACAACTCCAGAACATATGAAGAAGATCAGCTGGTTGATTCTTACAGTATGGACAAGTTGGTGAATTTTGGGATTAAATTTATGCAGGGTAAGACGTGTATAATATGCATTGTTCCAAATCATCAACTGGGTATATATTAATTTTTGAAGAGAAGTAGATTTGATGGTCAAGTCAATTGCTTTTAACATATTACTTCTATCTGTCAGTAAGATTTTCTCTTCCCAGTAGTTTGATAACAAAATTTTATCATGAAATTGAAATTCTTTAATTAATTGATTTGCTGTCGTGATAAATTTAAGATCCTGTTGGAGAGCTTGCCACAACAAAGAGCATCTATTAATAGCCTCTTCTTCCGGTTTAAAACTTTTAAAATAGCTTATAGTGAGTTCTCTAATTTGCCTCAGAATAACCAGATAATTTTTAGGTAAGTTAAGTTCTTGTCTTATTTGGTTGGCCGAACTGTCAAGATGTTTATATATATCAATCAAAGTTAGATTAACTATCAATGGAAACTTGTTGAGATCAATTAGTTGATTATTCAATTTTAAATTAGGATTCTTATGAAAGGGTTGAAAAACCATCATATGTTGAACCAAATGTAATAAATGAAATAAATTATGTAAAGAGAGTATGTTCGTTTTGATATGTTCAGTAATCCCATAGAGTTTCAATGTATCCTTACCTAAAAAAAGTATTGCTTTAGGATTGATATTTAACTTTAGAATATATTTATAATTCAGAACTACCCAAGGTGTTTCCACTTAGTATTATTTATATCATAATTGGCAATTCTTAAAATTCTATTAGAATTTACAATTAAATAATACATTTCAAAATTAGGTAATTCCAGTCCTCCTCTATTTTTTGGGGTCATTAATTTATCATAAGATATCCTGGTTTTCTTTGGTTCCCAAATGAATTTAGCCAATTCTTTATGAATCCGTTTAAAAAACGACTTTGAAAGTAATAAATTGGCTGACCTAAAAATATACAGTAATCGTGGTAATATGTTCATTTTGATAATTGAAACTTTTGCTAATATTGGCAGTCGTAAATTTTTCCATCTCCCAAAATCAGAAATTATTTGTTCCCAGATTGCTTTAATATTATTATTATAAAAGTCTTTATTATCAGTAGAGAACTCAATACCTAGATATTTAATATTTTCTTTAAATGATACCTGTCCCACTAAGGGCAATAACGAAAAGGGTTTAGGTGTCTTTAAAGGGAAGATATTGTTTTTTTTCAAGTTAATTTTATAATTAGACACTTTTGAGAACTCATTAACAGCCTTCAGTAATTTTTCAGTATCTGATAATGGAGATGCACAATAAATGCTAAGATCGTCAGCAAAAGCTGCCATTAATATTTTAGTTCAATAAATTATTGGGACATTATGATAAACATTTTGTTTAATATATAAAAACAATGGTTCAAGATAGATATTAAATAATAAAGGGGACAAAGGGCAACCCTGGCGTGTTCCAGTCTTAATATGTATTCTTTTAGAGAAGTTTTTATTAATATACAATGTAGTATAGGGATTACTATATAATATTTGTAACATTTGGACAAACTCATGTGATATATTAAAATACGGTAAAAGATCAAACAAGAAATTTGTATCAACCATATCAAAGGCTTACTGGGCATCAATTATAAGGGCATAAATATTTAAATTATTTTGCTTAGCATGCTCTAACATAGTATGTAGTGTGAGTGTATTATCACTGGTTTGTCTACCTGCCATAAAACCAGTCTGTTCTTTAGAAATGATATGAGTCATGATTCTCTTCAGTCTAGATGCTATAATAGAGGTTAGAATTTGCATGTCTACATTTATTAATGATATCGGTCTATAATTATCCGGATTTTGAGGATCTAAATTGGCTTTATGTATAAAAATAGTTTTTGAGGCGTTAAGGTGTGGATCATTAATTTTATTCCTAATTATGTAGTTAAACACAACTGAAAGTATCTTACCGAAAATATCTGCAAATTTTTTATAAAATTCCTCTGTCAAGCCATCAGGACCTGGTGATTTATGTGATTTCATATGCTGAATTACATATACTATTTCTTCTTCAGATATCGGTTTAACCAAGTCATTTTGAATGTCCTCTCCTATTGTTGGAAACTTAATTGACTGTAGAAATTGTTCATAATTCCTGTTAGGGGTCATATCCTTTTGTCCAGCATAAATATTAGTGTATATTTTCAAAAAGATATTAAGAACCTCCTCAGTTTTAGAATATATTTTATTATTAAATAGTATTTCCAAAATCTGCACGATTGGTTTTGTTTGATTAATGATCCTAGCTAACGCTCTTGATGGTGTTTGAACATGACTGGCATACCTCACTAACGTCTTGTACTCTTGAAATGTTAATCTACTATTCTGAAGTAAAAAGAGATCCTTTTGACATTTAATCAGTTCCTTCTCTGTTTGCTCATTAAAATCTCTAATCAGTTCTTGATCAAGTAATTTAATTTTATTTCTAAAGTTTGAATATCTTTGTTTAATATCTTTTTATAATAAGATGCTTTTTGCAACAGTGTCCCTCTTATTTGAGCTTTAACTGTTGCCCATTCAATATCTGGGGCAAAGTGTTGTCTACCTAAACCAATCAATAAGTCTTTCAGGTACTTTGTAATTTCCAGTATTATATCCTCCTTATTCAATAGATTTGGATTAAGAGACCAATTATAACCTCTTTGTCTCAAAGTATCTTTTACCCCTTAGTAAAACTCAACAAAATTTTAGAATGGTCTGATATATAATGGGCATGTACCATAACTGTAGGTTCTAGATTGATCAATACTCTTGAAATCAGGAAGAAATTAATTCTGGACCACATTTTATGACATGGGGAATAAAAGGTAAAATTGCTTGTACTATTATCGTTATTCAGATAATGAAATGGATCATATAATTGAAAGTCTCCTTTAAGATCATTCAGTGCTAATAGAGCATGCGTGTTAAATGCTCTTTGTGGACAAGATCTATCCAACTTCGGATTCTGGTAAGTATTCCAATCACCTCCAACAATTACATAATATCTATCAAATTGTGTTAAAATTGAATATAGTGATGCTATAAATAGTTGTTGGTCATTATACGGAGCATATATATTTAAAAGTAAAATAGGTTTATCAAATAATGTAGACGAAAGAATAACATAGCACCACCGTCCATTTTTATCTGTATTAGAATCTAATATTTTTTCCTTGTATTGATCTTTAATAATTATGGCTACCCCAGCACTATTTGACTTACCTTCAGATACTACTACTTCTCTAATCCATTTCTTTTTTTTAACATCACCCCATTGATCATTCATTAAATGCGTTTCTTGGAGTAGGATAAACCATGCCTTAGCCTGCAACAGTACATGTAACACCAGTATCCTCTTCTTCAAGTTCTGGAGCCCTTTAACGTTCCATGAATCTACTTCCCACATTTCAAAGATTCACTGTAAGATGAAAGTTTTGGAGAGAGGCATGGAAAAAACAAAAAACAGTAAATTCAAAACCATACATAATCTGGAAGCAATCCTTATATCCCGTCCTCAACCAGTGCATACCCACTCTAACCCCGGACCAGGAGATGAATAGGTCCTGTATAATATAAAATGACAAAGGGTTTAAAAGAAACAACAGATATAAAACACCACAATGTAAAATTTCACACATGTATCACAATTAAGACCTATAAAACCTAACTTCACTATGACAAAGCCTAAACTAAACATTCCCTAACAAACACTGCCATAAACTGCATCTCTTTGGTTAATTACTATTTAAACAAATCAAATTAAAAATGTAACAGTAGTACATGTAAAAAGAATAAAGTAAAAAAAAATAATGCATTTTCAGTAGGTTATAATAATGCACTTTCACTATAATAATGCACTTTCAGTTGGATTAGCTATCTATACATAAACCACATGCATTAAAAGAGAGAAGAGCAAGAAAAAAAATACATACTAATATATAACCCTATATTAAAGCAAATAGACAGCAAATTTATTAATATCCTTTGTTATACATTCACCTTATACTAGTTTCATAATAAAGCAAGCTTCTAACTAAATAAAATAATGAAAATAACACAAAACATTAAAAACTATGCTGACAGGTTAAATAAACATTGCTAAATCCCTGCACCCTCTCTAAATAATATAACTACAAAATGTTGACTGAAAGTTAATAAATGAAGTTCTTAACAAGTTCCTATGTGCTTAAATTACTATAGAACAGTGTTATTTAATGTTAAATAAGCAAGAGAGTGTTTAAAACATTTCTCTTCAGTTTTCCAAACCAGGAAGTCCTGTAAAATGCTCATGACGGGGACCACTTTTGCAGACGGACTCCCGGAAGTGCCACAACGAAATCTACACCCTCAACAGCATTTTAAGCACTTCCTGTCTTCCTCCTCATTGAAAACAGTTCGTAGAAGCCATAAAATGTCAGGAAACAAGTGCATGAGATCAAGATAAGGAAAAGCAAACAGTTTTATTGCTCAGGAATAGGCCTAAGCTTCACAAATGCAAACAAAAGATTACCTAGTCCTCGAAGCACAGTAAACATAGCAGCATACCAGTCCCATCAAAAGTTCAATTCAAGTCTCTGATGCAGGTAAAGCCTTGAAAATGTTAAGAAACAGATTTCTTGCCTCATTTTTGGTGGAAACAGAATGTTTAGCCCCATCCACTGTGAATATAAGCATATTAGGATATTTCATTTGAAACTTCATTTGTTTGTCAATAAGAAATTTGCAGTAAGGAGACAGAGACTGTCTAGCCTGTCTGATTTGTATAGGTAGATCCTGTGTCAGAGATATTTTATTGTTTTTCCACATAATATAGCCTCCACCTTGTTTTGCAGTAATAAGTATTCTATTTACATCTTGATAATTAATCAGTTTAACATACACAGGTCTAGGAAAATTAGATGCTTGTACCTCTCTCAAAGCTCTGTGTGCTCTTTCCACGATGATTTGTTTCACAGTATCAGAATCATTTAAAAGCACTGCAAATATTTGTAGTATGGATGGAATCAGTTCATTATACTGAATGAATTCAGGAATCCCTCTGACAATGATATTGTTTCTCCTGGATCTTGCTTCTAGGTCTGTAAGCTTACTTTGTATAGCCTGTATATCCACATCATGCAGATTAGTTTTTTTTTTTCAGTAAAACTAATTTGTCCTCAGTATCAGAAATTCAAGCCTCCGTTTATCCATTCTTTCCAGCAACTGAGTACATGAAATTCCAAATGATTGTATTTGACAAGCCAGTTCTTTTAAAGCTTCTTGTATAGGCAGAAGTGCAGTTTTGATATCCTCCATATTTAAAGCTTGATCAGCTTTAGTTTTAGTCCCTAGTTTCTGTTGTTCCTGTGCTTTAGTAATTTTTTGTCGTTTAGTAGTCACATCTTTTTCTGGTGATTGCAATTTCGATAATTTTGTTTTAGTCATAGTGATATCCATGCTTTTGTCTTCTTTTGACATCTTATTGGAACATAAAAAGTTGCAATATAAAAAGCACACGGTTCCTTTGTGTATTCCTCTCTGCAGAGCTAGCTAATCTGTTGTAATCCAATGAAATATATTCCTTTTTTCCAGTTTTTCTTCTCAATCCAGGATAAAGAAGTGTAGTTAGAGTAAGTTTATCGAAGTTTTGATGTTGAAAACTTTGTAGTATCCACTCAGGGTTTTGATTTCCTCAGGTTAAATGGAGAGCTGCAGTTCAGCAGTGTTCACAGAACGGCAGCCATCTTTTCGCCCCAATAATTTGTTTTTTATCAAGGCTTAATTGCAAAGTGATCTGCCACTGTTTCATGGCCACTGTAATGTAGTTGATCTGTGTAGGGTGTATCGTATACATTTTTAAGCACGCTTTTATCCATGAATGTGAGATACTATCAAATGCTTTTTTACAGTCAATCCGTACCATATTTAGATTCTTCCCCTTTTTGCAGTTCTTGACAACAAATGATCCTTTGTTCCATATGACTTTCTTTTGTTGCCCTTTTGTTTCTACTTCCATAATTGAGTTTTCTTCTATATAATATATATATATATATATATATATATATATATATATATATATATATATATATATATATATAGACTATAAACTCTGTCAGGATCCATTCCAGTGTATAGTTTATACGTCATCGGAAGGCAAGTTATTGGGCTATAGTTTTTACCTTGTAGGTTCACTCTTAAGTAGTAACATTGTTTATCCTGTTGTTAGCCAGGTTGGTGTCTGTTCAGGGTGCGCATATTAATAGTTCTTACTCATAGCTAAATCTTCGTGCAAAGATGTTAATAGTTTTACCCAGAAGTTAGTTTCTACATCTGGGCCTGGGGTTTTCCAGTTGGAGGCTTTTCTTAACTTTGTTTCAATCTCTCTGGCTATTACTTCGTCCCATTTCATATCCTGTACCTTTAAACTTCTTATTCTTTCTTTTACTTCTTCTATCCATTTAACATCTTTATATTCCACAGGATCTTCATAAATACTTCTCCGAAATGTAGCTATTTCTTTTTTTTTTTTTTTTTTGGTGGTCTTTCAGTTCCTTTTACCTTATTTCCCAACTCTCTGTAGAACGTTTTTGGATCATCAATAAATTGCTTATGTTGTACTTTTCCTTTATATTTATCTGTGTATCTTCTAAGTTTTTTTTGCCTGTGCTGAGATTTTTTAGCTTATTTGCGATAGTGCATGATAGATCCTGGTCTGTTCTAATACTGCGCATTGCTTTTACTAAGTCTATCTTTCGTAGTATTTTTATTGATCTGTTCTCTCTTCTGTATTCTTCTAACAGTGATACTTCTTGTCTTAACTGCTTTATCGTTTTGTGTTCAATACTTCCATGATGGTATTCGATTCTTCCCCTTCCTTTCCCTCACTACCCTGTGTTCTTGCAGTAAGACTTTATCAGTTATCCTAATTACTGTAGATGGAATGAAGGAGCAAACACAGTTCTTTAGTACTTTCGTTCAAATTTATTCTTCATGAACTTCTTCAGAAAAAAGTTAACCTCTCAAAACACACCTTTTATCAAGTTACATCACACATCACATGAATTTCATGATACTTTAAATTAAAGGTATCAAATCATACCATAAAAATAAAAAACTGTCTTGTTTTCCAAACAGCTTTGAATGTCAATACATCATAAAAAATGTATTAATATAAAAATATCTTCATATTATTACGATTCGAATGTCATTTTAGTGCTAAAAACGCTTAATTATAATACATTCATTCAGACCAAGGGCTCTGTCTGCTACCAGACTGATCTGCCACAATGACTTCTTGCATTCTAAAATCAAATTGGTGTTCCCTATATAATCAACTTGTTGAACATAATCTATGACTGAAAAGGTGAACTTTTAAAAGTTCACACAGTGAATAGCATGCCTAGCTAAAGCATCAGTAAAGTCCTTTTTCTTAATATCAAGTGTGTGCTCATATAGTCTACACTTTAAACATTTGATGGTTTTTCCTATGTAGTAACTAGGACAAGAGTCACATATTGCCACGCAAACTGTTTGTACTCACACAGGTAAACCGTCTGTGGACCCAAATAGTCCTTTTAAGTTGTGTAATAAATGTGCTAGATGTATTGCTTATATGCCTACATTGTTTACACTTTCTGCAGGAGAAAGTATCTCGAACACTATTCACATCAGTTGATGCTAACGTGCCCCCCCCCCATTTTCCAAAATATTTTTGATGTTCTTAATTTTCTTATAGGTGAACTTGGGATGTCAAGTTGTCTGTCTCGCTTTCGTTCTTACTGGTTGGGATCGGAGCCATTCGTCGGCTCAGACTCTGCCATCTTCTATAGCTCGAGAGCTGTTTACTGGCTCGAGGCTACCCCTTATCCCATGATGTCTAGCGAGAGCTACCCAGATCTCGTTTGCCACTTCAGCTACAAGGTGTCATTTTTCTGGCTCTGGCCCGTATAACTTTTTTATACAACTTTCTTACCATTAGAAATAGTCCTTTTTTTCTGGTTTATTGTTAATTTTTAGTCTTGTTTTTCTCTGTTAGCTAGTGTTTTATTGTAGCTTTCCTCCCCTTCCTTGTAGAACTCGTTTAACGTAGAAAGTTCTTCCCCTCCCCCCTTTATCCTCTTCTTGTCAGGTTAGCCGTTTCGGTTAGAGGCTTTCCTTCTACCTTTCTTTCTTAGGCTAGCCGTTTAAGTTAGAGGCTTTCCTAAAAAAAAAAAAAAAACCCTTAGTATTAGTCTGCTTGTATAGTGTTTTTGTGTAGACTGTATTTGCTAGATAGTTTTTGTTGTGGTATTTCTAGTGTTCTTTTTGTCAGAATGTCAAAAGAATCCAAAGTTTCTGGATTCAAGAAGTGTGACTCATGCTGTCAGAAAATGTCTCTGACAGATGGGCACACTTCTTGCGTCTGTTGTTTGGGCGCCATGCACCTGCAGGACTCTTGTTCTGTTTGCCATGCATTTAGCCCAAGAGTTCTGCAGGAGCGTAAAAATAAGCTTATTCTTAGGGGTCTTTTAAAGCCCCAGGATTCACTGGCCAAGACTCAGCCTGTGAAATCCCCTAAATCTTCCAAGCCGTCGGCTCCAAGTTCGGAGCCGTCCTTGGTTCTGATTATGCCTTCTATTTCAGTTCCGGCCGGTACCGATAAGGCTATCTCCCCGTCGGCTCCATCAGGATCTTCGGAGCCGTCTCGGAGCCACAAGAGGCAAAGGTCCCCTACCTTGGAATCAATTCATTCAGCTCCACGGTCTCCCCTGCTTCAGAGCGAGTGCAGTCACAGATCTTCTCACTCCTCTCGGTCCTCCAGGCTGTCGGATCACGATGTGGAGAGAGTGGTCAGTAGGTTTCTGAAATCGCAGGCACTTGCCAAGATGTTGTCCAGCCCTCCTCAACAGGTGTCAGCTCCATCCACTTCTATTGATGTTCCTCCTCCGACTCCATTGAGTTCGGAGCCGGAATTCGTTGGGGTTCGATTTGTGGAACCGTCGGCGCCGATAACACTACCTCCTTTGGTTCCGTCGTCGGCTCCAATTCCCTCGATGGTGCCATCTGTCGATGGATCTGGGAGCTGGGGCTCCCTCGTCGGCTCCGAGGGGGCGAGTGGCATCAGACCCTTGTCTGACCCCGTTCTCCCTCTTGGAGCTTCGGCGCAGGTGAGCTCGGCTCCTACATCGGCCTCAGAGCCATCTCCCTCGGTGCGGAGAAAGATTCTGATTTCTTCGGAACCGAAGCTTTCTCTGCATCATGGCAGGGATGCCTTCGATGTCATGAGGAGTGTGCTGGTCACTGAGTCAGCTCCACTATCTGCCCCACCGGCTCTGTCCCCTGTAGTGCCTGTGCCAACCTCTGCTCCTCCTCCAGACCCCAAGCGTAGGGAACCTGTGCTCCAGGACACCCCATTGGGTATCTCCTCTTCTTCCGAGGCCTCCCCTGATCATTCAGAGGAGCCCCCTCGTAAGAAGAAGTGCAAGAGGAAGCACATTGACTCCCCCAAGTCTGTCAGTTCTGATACAGACTTAGATGATTCGGAAGGGTCCCGGAGATCCCCCTCTGAAGATGTTTCTTTCTCGGACATCCTACAAATGCTTAAGCAGAGGGGGAACTGGAATCCCGTAGGCCCTACCGAGGATGAGTCTGTATTTCTGGATGCGTTCGGTTCCTGACCTTCCACCTCCTGGGTTTCTCCGACTTTCGATCCACTTATGGCAGTGGTGGCTCAAAAGGCTTGGTCAGCTCCGGATACAGTGGAACCAACTCCGATGAGACCTGACAAATTCATCTCAGCACCCCATGAAAAGCAGTTCCTTACCAAAGGTGTCCCTGTTGATGCCATGGTGGTAGCAGCAGCCAGCAAAAAAGAGTTAGCGGAGACCTCTTTGTCTGTCCATCCTCCTAACAAGGAGTCTAGGACTATGGACAGATACGGGAAGCGAATGTTTGCTTCAGTGACCTTCTCTATGAGGTCACTGAACTACTTATGCCATTTTACCCGGCTTCAGAGGGATCTTTTTAAAGAGCCAGAAGATGCCCTTCAAGATCCATCAGCTGAGGGGGCTCAAGCTAAAGTAGCTTCCCAGCTGGCGACTCTTAATTCTGTAGTCAACTCCTCCATGAGGCTTATTTCTTATGCAGCCGATGGTGCGAGTAGAGCCGTAGGTACGGGTGTAGCCCTTAAGATGCATGCATGGATGCCACTGTGCAGTTTTGCAGAACCCTTTCGAGCGTCGTTCACCAACACCCCCTTTGATGGTTCCTTTCTTTTTGGACCACAGGTGAAAGACACTTTGACTAGTTGTGAGCAAGAAGGCAAGACTCTCTCTGCCATGGGAGTCCAGTTTTCCACTCCTTCTAACCAGCCTGGTCATACCCTCTTTGTTCAAAAAAATGTGTCATCATGGTGACCTCTTGAAAAAAGTGTCACAATCAGATGCAAGTCTACTGAGGCGAATAAATTGCTCCTTAATCACCTGTTTCTTCATATGCCTAGGGTGTAAGCTATCTCTGTGCAAATATTGGTTGACAAAAATATTTTTCCTATAAATCTTATTCACAAAAGTGTTACTGAACGTATCAAAAGCCAAATGCATGTCCAAGAAGTTAATGGTCCTACCACAACTTCCCACAGAAAATTCCAAAAAATCTGTGGTTTGATTTAAGTCCCTAACAAAGGACTCAAATTCACTCTCATCACCAGTCCACAGAAATATCAAGTCATCAATAAATCTTTGATATAAAAATAATGTGGGATCTTTGTGGGTGTACATACAAATATCTCTCCTCCCACATGGCCATTACAAGGTTGGCAAAAGATGGGGCCACCCATGCCCCCATAGCCACCCCTGAGGTCTGCTTATAATATCTTTGGTTGAACTCAAAAAAATTATCATCAAGAACTATACCCATAAGCCTGCAAACCGTCTCTATTTTACTGTGTGTAAAGTCAGTGTACCCACTGAGGTAATCTCTCAGATATTCTATACCAGCATCTTGATTGATACATGTGTACAGTGATTTAACGTGTAAAGACGCAAAATAAAAATCACCATGGGTGAGATTAATGTCCCTCAAAATTTCCAAAAGGTGCCAGGAGTCCCTAAAGTACAACTTCCCTTTTTGCACTATAGGATTAAGTATGTAATCCAGCCATAAAGAAATATTTTCTGTCTTGTTTCTCTTGGCCTGAATAATGGGCCTAAAGGGCGGATTTGTTTTTGATTGCTGTGATGTAACCTGTGTTAGACCTACTACACCAAATCCTTCACTTATTATGTTAGTTATGGCAGTCCATAACTTCACCTTCTATTTCTTTAACTTCTATCTTTTTTTTTTACATTCCCTCTTTGGTATATTATTTTCTTTATTGTGAAATTTTCCATATCTGGATGCCTTTGCTTGTATTTCTCTTTGAATATCTTTGGGACTGCTTTCTTTATATTTGATTAATTTGACTTTATCCTTTGCATAAATATTGCACCATATCAAATTTCTCTTTCTTTCCTGTGTCCATATTTCTTTTTTTATACTTTTCAAAAATATGTAGGTTTTGTTGTTTGTATTTTCACACTTCCTCAGATGGTTCTTTTTCCAAACAGATCAATGTTTCTTGATCTATATACTGTTTTTCACAAATCTGTTGTATTAATGAATACAATTTTTTTATTTGAATCTTCTGACAGTTTTTCTTGCGGAAGTATTTTTCTTTCCTCTAGTTTCTCTCTTAATCGTTTTGTATGTCTTTTGTCTGGAAGTTCTGGGTTTTTGCATAATAGTCACAATACATAATTTTTTTCCTATCCTGAATAGTCCACTTTATCGTCTTTATTGCTCTTCTTTGGCCTATCAGTTTTTGTGATTTTTGTAGACTACTACTTCCTTCTACAACATGGGGCCATTCTCCCCTTGGGTCTAGCTTAGCCCCTTTATAGGAATGTTTCTGTATTAAGAGGATTCTACACTGTCATTTTTTCCAGTCCTGGTACCAGTGTGCCTACCAGAATTGGGCACTTTTTTATCCTGGTTTTGTGCACCCAGCTACCTTTTTTAATTTTTAACCTATTTCTATCCATGATATATGCTATGTAAATACAGTGTCATCTTGGTTAGATCTTGTGAAAACAGGGTTCACCTCATGAAGGTACTCACCAAGACTTGAGAATGAATTCAATTTCAGCACTACTTCTCTCCCTTGCTTGCTGACTTTTCATCTCTCCATGCTGAATGAGGTCAGAGATGGCTCCTTAGAAAAATGTCATAGTACCTGAAAATGAGAGTTTTCCAAAATATTAAAAATACATGGATTGTATTAATAGTTATACTAACTAATTTAATAACCTTGACTAGAAGGTGTTTATGTGGTACCCCACAGTACCAAATGAAAGCAGATACTCTGGGAAACTTCTCATGGCTATCTGATGTCAAAGTACCACCACTTTTGCATCCATTTACATTTGTTAATTAATAAATGTTATATTTATGCAAATTTCCATGTTTTATATGCATATTTCAGCCGTTGTCCACATAGTAGCATAAGTGGAACAGCATTTCTCACAGGTTAACTTAGCACTCAAGTCAGGATTGTCTGCTGACCAACTTACATTTGTCCGTCAACATGAAAATGTAATTTCTATGTCAAATCATGAATGTATGCTATATTATCTGCATATGTTATTCATTTAAATGAGATTTGTAGTTCTAGGGGAAAGTAATTAACGAAGAGAGAGGAGGAGACAGAAGAGAAGAGAGCCCAGCACAGACCCTTGTAGTATACCTTTATGAAGTTTGCAACAGTAGAGGATGAGACATTACTATGGACCTGGCAGGTTCTGTGTTTTAGATAGCTGTGAAAGCAGCAAATAGTGTTATCTCCAGCTGAGTCATTTGAGTTTGTTGAGAAGAAGAGTATAGTTGACAGAAGAGTATAGTTGACAGTTTCAAACTTCAAACACCCTTGTCAGGTCAACAAAATGAACTGCAGTAGTAAGCCCCTCATTTGGCTTGCAGTAAATGGTACTGGTAGCCATTACGAAGGCAGTAAAGGTACTCAAGGCATTTTGGAAGCCATGCCGTGCATCATATCAAGGGTGGTTACTAGGCTAATGGCCCTGGGGCCCTTACAAGCTTAGCCAAGAGTTTATTCCTAAAACTGAAACCTCAGTCCGCAATTGTCCTGTCAGTGAGGGACAAAGGTGGAACCCCTGGGACAAATTTATGGTTTTCCATCCACTCATCAAGGTTGCGCTTGAAGAGGGTCAGCGAGGTACTCTGACATGTATGGGAAGTCTACTCCAGGGACGGGCAACCTCTGGGAGATCAACTCTCTCCAGCAGGTTTTGTTGATGTTGCATATTAGATTTTGGCCTATCGGAGGCCATGGATTCTGTTTGTGAGCTATTTATGTGGCCTTTCCAGTTGATGCAGGTGTTTGGAGAGGTAAATACCAAATGTGGCATTATATTCCATTATAGGTCTAATGAGGGAGGAGTACAGAGAGGTAATAACCTCCTTTTTTCTGGATGCAATACCTTTACTTATGAGATGAACAAAGTAAAAGTTTTTTCTGACCACTGATACTATATGATGGTCAAATGTGAGATTGTTGTCAACCTGAGTACCCAGGTCTCTCACCACAGGTTGTGTGCTTAGGGTTTTGCCGTTATGGTAATCAGTAGGGGCCGTGTTTTTGCCGAATGGTATGATAATACATTTTTTGCTTTTAATTTAAGGCCATGACATTGGCACCAGTCATTTGTAGCTGTGAGACCCTTGTGCAGTATTTTAACATCATTTGGGGAGACAATGACAGCACCCAACTTACAGTCATCTGCAAACTTGGTCAGCCACAAGCCCTTTGTCTTTGCCTGGACCTTTGAGAAGTAGATGCCAAACTGTAGGGGTCCCAGGGCAGATACCTTGGGAACATCACTAGTGACATGTCTGCTGTCAGAGGTGATGGCACCTATTTTGACCTTGTGGGTCCTATGAGCCAGTTGGCCATCCATCTGACGAGATCGGGATTAACACCAAGTTGTTAGCTTTTTGATGATACCTGAGTTGGGGGATTGTGTTTAAAGGCCTTGACTAGGTCAGGATAAGCTGTATGTACTGACTTTCCCCTCATCCAGGGCCTTGGTGACAGTCTCAAAGAAGTCATCTAGGTTCAGTAGGCAAGATCTGCCCCTGATGAATCCAAATTGGGTGGGGTCAAGTGCTTGGAGATGCCCTATGTCCTTGTTTATAAGATCCATAATAATATGCTCCATGGCTTTACAAATCTGACTTGTCAAGCTAATGGAACAATAGTTTTCTGTGTCAGTAGTGGTACCACCTTTGTGCAAGGGGATGACGATGGCAGTTCTCCACTCTAGCAGGCCATAGCTTTAAATGTGCTTAAATATTTGCTTGTGTAAATATTTTTCAAATATTTTGGTAATAGGGCACAGGGAAGAAATAGGTCTGTAACCCTTCAACCCATTAGGAGAAGTTACTTTAGGCAGATGGATTATAACTACATGCTTGAATGCTGGTGGGACAGTGCCTGAGGTGAGAGATTAAAAATATGAGTAAGAAGTTTAGAGAGTTTTTCAGTTACAAGCTTTAGGAAGATGGGATGAAGTTTGCTGGATTTAGATCCCGAATTAGAGTTTGAGAAGTAGAGACTTGGTTTGCTTTGCCAAAATTTCAAAGAAGTGAAAGGTTGCTGCACAAGAGGTCAAGAAGGTATGGATCAGTGGATGGAGGTTCTTGTTCTTTGTTGGTGGGGGGATGTAAATTGTTGGAAAGGCTTTAGTTATGTCAGTTATGGTGGATTGCCAAAAATGAGCATAATCATTAGCAAAGGTGGAAAAATTAAATGTTATTTGGTTCATTTTTGGTAGCTGTAATTGTCCCTTTTAAGCATTTTATTTCTTTTGAAAACAGATTGAGTCTAGACCCGACTGCTTCCTGTTTCTGTCTAAGGTACAGAGCTTTTGTAGTATTTGTTGCATTTCTTGTTTCTTTCCCTAAGCTCAGAAAAGTTTGATGTAGCTCTGTATTGTCAGGGTTCCTTTTCCAGATGTTCTTCGTCTTCCATTGCTGCAGTCCTGACTATTGGGTATAGTCCGCGTCCAGTCGGCCCGAATACCAGAGTATAAGGCTGATGTCGGTCAGGGCGCATTAGACTGACGTCAGTACGTCAGGGTACTAATGCGCATGACCGACGTCATATCCTCTGTCTTTTTTGCCGCATGGTCCGATGCAGAAGCAGTTTTGCGAGTGCAGGTTGGCGTACTGAAATATTTCCGAAACCGGAGTTTCAGACCGAAACAGAGTTGGCTAAGTACCCCGTTGGGGAACATTTTGGTTTTTTCTTGCCTCAGTATTTTACCGGATGTCAGAAAAAGTGAATAACTGTATTTCTTGTGGGAAACAGATACCTCATAGGGATTATCATACCTTGTGTATACCTTGTTTAGGGCCTGAGCACGACGTTGTTGGTTGCCGCTCTTGTGCTAGGTTTACAAAACGCACTATTAAGAGGAGGTTAGACTGTGCCAGGTTAGTGTTTGGGAAGCGTTGCAATTATAAAATGCCGTCGGATGCTCCGGCCCGCCTCCAAGAAGCGCAAGGATAAAACAGTGAAGCCTAGGGTTGAGGAGCCGGCAGTCCTGGACGTCGGTTCTTTAGAAGGCTCAGTGGAGCCGGAGGTTTTGCCAGGAGTTTCCATGGAGTCCCAGGCAGAAACTATACTCTTACAGGATGTGCCTTCTCAGGAGGTAGGCCAGGCTGAGGGCGCTTCTCAGGTGACTGTTCTTCCCTCTCTTCCCAAGGTAGTTAGAGCCTCTCCTTCTGTTGCCAAAACTTCTTTAAGAGGTAGGCCTAGTTCAGCTTCAGTGGGGGCTTCTCCTAGCATTTCGGGTTCTGTACCTAAGAAACATATGCTTAAAATGGCAGAAGATTTGATTACTATGATTAGGGGTTCTATGCCCCCGCCTGATAAGAGGCCTAGGGTGGAACCGGAGTTTGATAGTTTTGAACAGTGTTCAGAGGCCTCAGAATCTTCTGTGGAAGATATGCAGGAGTATCCTACTTATTCTGATTCTGATGTGGATGATTCCACTCCTACAGCTTCTCCGCCTGAGGATTTCTCATTTTCAGAGACTTTGCATTCCATGAGGGAGCACTTTAAATGGGAAGGCCAGGATTACTCTGATTCCAGGAAAAGGCTTAGGGAGTTCTTGTTTTACCCCAGCATAGGCCTTTAGCTATTCCTCCTGTGTTGAATGTGGTGGAAGATGTTTTGCAGAGGCTTCCTGAACCCTGATTCTTTGCCTCCTGCTCCTGTTAAGCCTGATAGGTATTATAGGGTGCCCGAAGCTCATAAATATTTGTTTAAGAGTCCTAGGGCGGACCCAGAAACTATTTCTCAAGGGCCTAAGGGTGTAAAGGCTTCTGTGGTTAAAAATCCTGTTCCCACTGATAAAGAGGCAAGGGCTTTGGATAGGTGGGGAAAGAAAGTGTATACTTCCTCCACTCTAGCCATGAGAGCTTTGAATTGTCAGTTTCACATGCTAAAATATCAGAATTATCTCCTTTCACAATTGAAATCTAAGGTGGATGCTTTGGCGGAAGGTATTGAGTGTAAAGAGTTGCTGGATTTGGTTCATGTGTCTGAACAAGTGGGTAAGCATTCTTTGCAATGTGGTTTTGATGCTGTACAGGCCTCCTCGAGGGTGGCTGCTACCAGTTCTGTTCTTCGCAGGCATGCCTGGTTGAAGGATCAGAATTTAGCTGAGCATGTTAAGACAAGGATTTTGGATGCTCCTTTACAGTCTGATGTGTTGTTTGGATCGCCTGTGGAAGCAGTTTTAAAGAAAATGGAGGACAAAGCTAAGTCTATGCAAACTGTTAAAGATTTTTGCAGGTGCAGCCACCAAGTTTAGTAGAAATTGGCCTGCTAAAGGGTGGACATATCCTGCTTATGATTCTCAGTCTAGGGGTAGGTCTAGACGTGGTAGGGGCAGGGCTCAAGGTTCTTTTAGGCCTAGAACAGGGAGTTCACCTGCTCAGACTTCTGGTGAGGGCAGGGGTCAGTCCTTTCGTAAACAGACCCAATGACCTGTCTTTTCAGCTGCCAGCAGATTCACGTTTGGCAGCTCCTTTGGGAGGAAGACTGTCTCTTTTCAAAGAAAATTGGGATTTAATTACTCAAGACAAATGGGTGTTGGATATCATTCACCACGGTTACAGATTTTATTTCCATACAATGCCCCTTTCAAAGGCATGCCAGGCGTTCCTCCTCCACAAAGAAAAGAGGCTCACAAGCAAGTTTCTCAGTTACTTCACATAGGGGCCATTCAGCCAGTCCCTGTATCAGAAAGGGGCCTAGGATTTTATTCTCGCCTGTTCCTTGTACCAAAGAAGGGAAACACGTGGAGACCAATTTTGGATTTATCTATCCTCAACACTTATCTGGACATTCCCAAGTTCAAGATGTTGACGTTACAACAGCTTTTACCTCTGCTGGGCAAAAATCACTGGATGGTAACTTTAGATCTCAAAGAAGCTTACCTTCATGTGCCTATAAGGCTAAGTTGCAGGAAGTATCTGCGGTTTCGAGCTGGAAATTCTCATTATCAGTTCTCTGCATTGCCCTTTGGCTTATCTACTGCGCCCAGAGTGTTCACAAAGGTTCTGGCTCCAGTGATAGCTTACTTCAGGCTTCAAGGAATTCAAATCTATCCTTACTTGGACGACTGCCTGATTCTGGCTCAAGAAAAGGAAGTTCTTCTACAGCACCTGGAATATGTTATCGCAGTGCTAAGATGCCTAGGGTATTCTGTGAACGAAATAAAGTCCAGTCTAGTACCCTCTCAAGACATGTGCTTTCTGGGTGTGAGACTGAATACAGCAGCCCAGATGGCCTTTTAACCCCGGACAAACAAAAGAGTCTGTCACTTTACTTCCATCAACTATCTCATCAGTCCGTGCTGACTGCAAGGACAGTCCTTCAAGCATTAGGGTTCATGGCATCTTGTATTCTGGTGCTTCCCAATGCCAAACTGCATATGAGGAAGTTACAATGGTATCTCAAAATGTATGGACACAGCACTGCCAGGATTTGGACACTGTCATTCAAATAATACCTTGCCTTCAAAAAGAATTCTTGTGGTGGGCTCAGGAATGTCACCTAAACAAGGGACTCTCTGTGACCCGCCAGAGGCAAGTCAGATCTTAACGACAGATGCCTCGGACATTGCTTGGGGAGCTCATCTAAATGGAAAGTGGATACAAAACAAGTGGCCTGCCAGACTACAGCATCTACATATCAACATGAAAGAGATGTTAGCAGTCCAGTTTGCGTTAATGGCTTTCAAGGAGTTACTTCTTCCAGGGCAGGTGTTGATTCTAACAGACAACACAACTGTCATGTGGTACATCAACAAGCAAGGGGAACACATTCTTATCCTCTATGCAGGCAAGCAATGATTTTATGGGAGACTGCTAAGCCTGCAACTAACTCTTCAGGCAAGGTTTCTGCCAGGAGCACAGAACTCCTTAGCAGATGTGTTAAGCAGACAAATCATGGATCCCCACGAGTGGAAACTGGATCTTCATGTATTTCAGAAACTGACAGTGTCATGGGGAACTCCAGACATAGATCTGTTCGCTTCTCCACTAAACCACCAGCTGCCAAAGTATTGCACAAAGGGGTTTCATCACACAGCTTGGAAAGTGGATGCTCTGTCTTTCAGTTGGAAAAACCTTCATGTGTATGCCTTTCCACCTCTACCTCTTCTTCCAAAGGTACTGTTAAAGGTCAGACAAGACAGGCCAAGGATGATTTTGATAGCTCCAGATTGGCCTCGACAACACTGGTACCCACTACTACGGAGTCTGGTACAGAAGCCTCCATGGCCTTTACCTCTGATTCCTCATCTGTTATCTCAGAAGGACGGTCATCTGCTCAATGTCAAGCTACACTCTCTTCATCTAACAGCTTGGCATATTCTGTGTTGAAACACAGCAGGTCTCAACTTCCTCAACAAGTTTTAAATGTGATTAGGGAAGCTAGAAGACCTAGTACAAGGAAAGTGTATGCAGAAAAATGGAAGAGATTTTTATTTTGGAGTACAGCAAAGAATTTGGAGATTTCTGAGCCTAATTTGAGTGTGGCTCTTCAATATCTTACTGAATTATTGGACAAAGGTTTGTCCTTCTCTTCCATAAAGATTCATGCTGCAGCAATTTCAGCTCACTATGATTGTGACCCACCTTTGTTTTCGCATCCTTTGTTCAAGCAGTTTCTTAGAGGGCAAAGAATATAAGACCCCAATGAGCTCCTACTCCTGCTTGGGATCTCAATTTTGTGTTGGAAAAACTTACTCTACAACCTTTTGAGCCTGCAGCTACTGCTGAATTGAAATACTTGTCATGGAAGACTGCTTTTCTGTTGGCTATTACTTCTGCAAGAAGGGTGTCTGAGTTGCAGGCCCTTATGGCAGTAGAGCCCTTTTTGATTTTCCATAAGGATAGGGTATCATTACGGACTACTCCTTGTTTTATGCCTAAGGTGGTTGCTAGTGTGGCTTTAAACCAAACTATTCATTTGCCTACGATTTTTGCAGACCCTCAAAATAAAGGGGAAAAGATTTTGCACACTTTAGATGTACACAGGCAATTGCGTTATTATTTAAGCAGGACTAAGGATTTTAGGCAGTCTCAGCAGTTGTTTGTTTCTTTTGCTTTGAGTTCTCAGGGCAAGCCTGTGTCAAAACAAACTATTTCTAGGTGGATTGGCTTTTGCATTGCATTTTGTTATTCCCATCATGGCAAGGAGATTCCAGCTGGGATTAGGCCTCATTCCACTAGGGCTACTGCCACTTCAACAGCATTTCTAAGGGGTGGCAACTAAGGATATTTTGGAAGCAGCTACTTGGAGTTCAGTGCATACTTTCTCTAAGCATTATCACCTTCCTATCTACTCTAAGTCTAGGGCTGGTTTTGCCACAGCTGTTTTGCAAGGCATGTTGTCAGCTCCTACTTCTTTATAATTTGCCAGCCTCCCTTACCTCTGCTTTGGGATTCTACCCAATAGTCAGGACTGCAGCAATGGAAGACGAAGAACATAGTACAGTTTTGTACCTACCATAAATGTAGATGTTCGAGGATTCCATTGCTGCAGTCCAATTTTACCTCCCTCCTTCCCCTCTGTATTTAGGGGTGGTTGTGTAGGTGAGTTTACATGCTTATATTTTTGTATATATTGTTGTATATATTGTACATGTTTTTGGTGCAGGTGTTTTGGGACTTGTCTTTTTAGGGTCTTCTGACATCTGGGGCAAGAAAAGACTGAGGATATGACGTCGGTCATGCGCATTAGTACCCTGACGTACTGACGTCAGTCTAATGCGCCCTGACCGACGTCAGCCTTATACTCTGGTATTCGGGCCGACTGGACGCGGACTATACCCAATAGTCAGGACTGCAGCAATGGAATCCTCGAACATCTACATTTATGGTAGGTACAAAACTGTACTTTCTTCCAGCCTTAAAGTCTGGCTTTAATTTTTGTTTTTAATATCCACTGAAAACCATGGGCATCTCTGTGATCTAAGCCTTCTTTTGTAAGGGTAAAGTGTATTGTGAATCTTGGTCAGTTTTGTTTTGAAAAATTGCAAAGTAGTGGTGGGCTCAGACATGCCATACAAGGGAGCTCACTTTGTAGCACTTAGTAGGGTATTGAGATTTGGTACCGGATTATAAGGGAAAGATCTACATTCAGCTGCTTGAAGCATTTTTTATGTGTTCTGAATAACCAAATGGATTTAATGGGTGAGTGGTCACTTGGAGCACTGAGGAATATTTCAGTATGAAAGCACCTATTTTGTATGTTGATTATTGTAGGGCAAGTATGGAGCTAGAGCCTGTACTTGTGTTGGTCTAATACAGTAGGAGCCCATATTATTTGGGCCAGGCTAAATTGCTGCAACATCTTGTTCACAGGCAGGGTGCTTTCCTAGTATTAAAATCAGTGAGAATAACTGTGTGTTTATATATGCCTTTAGGGAACATATATTATTGAGTTTTATTAAAAATAGAGACAGAAGATGGTGAGGGGTGTAAACTGTGGCAGTCCACATGTGAGTATGCCCACCTAATGTGATGTCAGATAGTAACCAGTTGGGACTGTTTCTCTTCTGTGTTATGAAAATTATGCAATCCACAATGGTAATAGAGATATTCTTTTTGATTAGAATTCAAGCACGATCACCAGATCCAGGACCTGGGCTGTTGTCATTGTCTAGTATAAAAGCAGAGGGGCAGCAGTCAGGTTTCTGATCTAACGGAAAATCCATATTTTCTTGCTAAACCGTCATGTTTCAAGATAGATTCATTTATTGTTAAAACTGCATGCATTAAGGCAAGCAATTTTAAGGTCTTTATTTCTGATATGGTAGGTGATTGGGTTCCGTAACTGAGGGCCGTGTTGAGGTTGTCGTGGGTTTGGAGAATAAATCCTGAACATACAAGTTTGAGTAAGAGATGGTGGAGTTTTGAGAGAAGCTCCTTAATTTTTGAGATGGGGATTGGTGATCTCTGGAGGAAAATGGATTTTAACAGAAAGAGTTTCCTAGTAATGTGAGTGTTTGTTGCTGGTGTCAATCAGTAAATTGTATAATCTTAGTTGTCATTAGTGGGCCAGAATGTGGTTGGAGGGTTCCTGACATGAATGAGAGAAAGACAAAGTATCTGTACTGAACAGACTGAATGTTAAAATGACAATAGTATGACAGCATGTTAATGAAAGTGTAGCGAGTTTAAAAATTGGAATTTTGACTGTGCTTTATAGTTTGTATTAAAAATTGTAAAGGCTGAGATAGAGATTAAGTGGAGAAGTGTACCACAGGTATAGTAGATAATATAGCAGGGTACCTGGAGGGTGATATAAGTGGTAAAATGGAGAGAGATGGCTGATAGTAGTCTGTGACAGCAATGTAATGAATTGAATGGTGGGTAAAGGAAACACCCTACTTAATTTTCCCGATGCTGCAAATCTAGTGTATTTCACTCAGTTAAAAAGTAGACTCTCTGGATAGAAGAAGATAGTAAACTTTATCCGCTACCAAGGCTGTGTCAGGAAATGAACTGAAAGTGCAGCCTATATATGCTACCTGTGAACTGAAAATGCAGCCTATGTGTCACCTAGGCTATAAGGTAAAATGACCAACTGTGAGAGTAGGATCCCAACCTATCAGCCATTTAGACTGCGCACATAGATTAAATAGCACAGCATATCTACCACCTCTGCTGTTGGTGAAGTAGAATTATCGAATGACTTTGTATTAGTATTAAGAAAACGTGCATGCTGATTGGTCAGCCCAACCAGCATGCCCATTGTAAATCAAGCACATACCAATAGAAAAACGTCTGGCCGCTGAATTATCAGCTGAATAACCAGACTTTTTTTTTTGGTATATCCTACAGACCAAATACAAGAAAAAACAGGTATGTTCTTCAAAAGTAAAGAAACTGAAATGTACCTGATTTTCCTTCTATTTATGCTTAGTCTCGGCAGACTATCATACCTATGAACTGTCTGGATTTTTGGAAAATGCCCACATTTATTTTACTAAAAGAAAAAAAAAAAAGACAATTCTAAGCGACAAAAAATACACTGAACCCACAAACATCACCAATATCCTGGCAGACAGGTTCAGTGCAAACTTCTCCTCCCCCTCCCCCCCAAAAGAGCAAGTATCTATCCCGGCAGAGTGCAGCCTCCCAAACATCTCTGATGCTCAGGTGAAGGCCGCCCTCGCCAAAGCAAAAAACACTACTTCCATGGGACCAGATGGCGTCCCGGGTTGTGTCCTACATGAACTCCAAAAAGAACTAATCCCTCAAGTAAAACTGCTGTACAATCTCAGCCTCACTACAGGATATGTGCCCAAAGAATGGCGTACAGCAACAGTGGTCCCACTCCACAAAGGTGGCACCTCTGCGGACCCTGGAAACTATCGCGCCATAAGCCTGACTAGCCTAGTCTGCAAGGCTATGGAGAGGATCATCATGGAACTCATAAACAAAGACATTGAGGACCTACAGACACTAGATCCTACCCAATTTGGCTTCGTCAAGGGCAGATCCTGCCTTTTGAACCTGGTCGACTTCTTCGAAACAGTCACCAAGACCATAGATGAAGGGAAGGTAGTCCACACAGCCTATCTGGACCTCGCAAAGGCATTTGACACAATACCCCACTCGGGCATCATAGATAAGCTATCCAGCCTAAATATAAACCCCTATGTCACAAGATGGGTTGCAAACTGGCTCAAAGACAGAACCCACAGAGTCAGAGTTGCTGGAGCCATGTCAGACTCGAAACCGGTCACAAGTGGACAAGGTTCTGTCCTGGGACCTCTCTTGTTCGGTATTTAGTTTTCTGAGGGACAGGCCAATGTGGGAGGACTATGGCTCACCAAGTTCGCAGATGACTGCAAACTGGGCGCCATAATCGACTCTCTATCTGACACAAACATCCTTCAAAAAGGTCTTGCAGAGACGGATAACTGGTGCAAGAGCCATGGTCTAAAGCTAACTGCCAAAAAGTGTATAGTCATACCCTTTGGCAAAAACAATGTGCCCACAAATTACCACATAGGTGGTAACCCATTAAGTACAGAGAAAGTAATTAGGGATCTGGGGACCCAAGTTGATAGCAATCTCTCCTTTGACAACCACACTGCCAAAGTGGTTACAAAGACCTTCTACATAGCCCACCTCATCATGAAAGGATTCACAACTAGATCAAGAGAGGTAATCGTGCCCCTTTATTCATCCCTCATCAGGCCCATCATAGAATACAATGCCCCCTTTGGGATGTACCTTACCCGACACCTGCAGCAATTAGAAAGACCCCAAAAGTACCTCACCAGGAGGATCAAGGGACTCAAACAGATGCCATATGCTGCTCGGTTAAAAAAACTCCAGCTCTACTCAGTTGCTTACTGCCTACTTCGAGGCGATCTATGCCTGACATATAAAGCTATGTCCAACCCAGAATTAATGGACATGCTCCACCTCAGTAAATCTAAATCCCTTAGAGCCACGCCGAGGGACTTGAACCTCAGCACAGAAATAAATAGAACATGCTGGAGGGACAGATTCATAACCCAGAGGCTCCCTTCGCTCTGGAATAGAATTCCAATTCATGTTAGGCAGAGCACCTCACTGACTCTTTTCAAGACGAATCTTGATGAGTGGATGGGGGATCGTAGGTTTGTCCCAGGGATTACTTCCGTGTCACTATTAGACAGAGGCACAGTAAACTAAACTTTAAAAAGGGCACAGTATACTCAAATCAAGGGGTGGTGTAAGCCAAACACAATTGGGCTAGGCTTATAAATGCCCCAGGGCAGATAGCCTAGTATGAACCTATGAACAATGGAGATTCTTTTTTCCCTGTTGCTTCTGTTGAACAGTGCTGATGTACTGTGCAAGCATGAGAGCACAAGTCCTATACTCATGCGCAGTACATCAGAAAAAGTGGAGGACCACTGCAGTGCCGTTATACAAAGACATTATTTAAGAAAGGCTTTCGACCATGGGTAAATCCAGCATTACCCACACCGAGTCATGGGTTATTGCTTAAGTGTACAGGTTGAACTTGCTAGGAATGAAAAGAAAAAAATAAGCCTATATACACTCTTGTGGGAGGGTGGCCTAATGGTTAAGGTGTTTGCCTTACAAACACAAGGTACAGGGTTTGAATCTCACAGGGGATAATTGGCTAGGCTTAAAAAATGGCTCACAAGGGCAGTTAGCCTAGTACTAACCTATGAACCTATGGACAATAAAGTAAAGTAAAGGGTTCTGATAAGCAAACAAGGAAGCTATCAGCGTATCAGCCATCTAGGCTATGTGCATACTTTTAAACTGTAGAGCCTAAATGCTGCGTAACTGCTGGAGCAGAAGTACAGTATAAGCAGTAAGGAACCTAATGAGAGAAGGAGATCAGCCTATGTGCATAGGTAAGTGGTACAGTCAGTATGCCAGCTAGATTGTTGTAGTAGTACAACCATTAGGATAGGCAGTGAAAGATTATGAAGAAAGAGGATCTGACAAAAGTAGATGTACAGCCTATACGCTGCCTAGGCTTTGTGAAAAGGTTAACTTACTCAACCTTCCTTTCTACTACGTGGACTGTTGTAGTAATTGTATAAAGGATGAAATGAGACATAAGCATAGCTCTATGGTGTAAAGACTGGCGCGAGAGGAGAAGAATCTAGTGATGGAAGAAGGAGGGCTTATCCAAAATAAGTGCTGTTTAAACAAAAGAAAAAAATACTGTTATAGCAGTGTACACCTTCCAGGATTAAAGTTAGCAAGAGAGAAATGTACAGTTACCACTGGAAGAAAATATTTACAGTATTTCTGTAATGAGAGTGAAAACTGTGATTGCCTTGAGAAGAAAAGGGCAGGATTTAGGATAAAATGAGACCTATGATCCCACTAGGTTAATTAAGAGGAATGTTATCATTGATGGGTTAATGCTGAGTTTGTCAAAATGTTAGGTAAAGTAAGGAGATGTGCTGCTGGTTAGTATGTAAACATAGTGTTTTGTTACGATATTCTAGAAAATAATAATGTTATACTGCCTGGTTAGTAGGGTCAAGAAATTGTAAGAGTAACAAAGTTGAATCCAAGTACAAAATGACCATTCCACACCTTCAAACACAGTTTTTTTTACTTCAGCTTGAAAATCTACAAGTAACAGTACTTCATCACTTATTTCTGTTGAATGTCTTGTCCCATTTAAGTTTCCTCAACACTAAATGCATCTATTTCCTATTCTGTTTCTACTTCATTCTGCATGCAGTCAAACCAGAAATAGGAATTACTCCCACGTGCATTATCTTACAGTTTTGCTTAGTATGTCCCTTCTCCAAACATTGCTCGCACTGTCATTTTGTACGATGATGTATTAAATTTCCAGAGTTCCCACAAAAGTAATTTGATTTAGGCTGTAAAGTATATGGTTTTACAGTACTGTATAGTATGCATTTATAGCATTTTCTGAAGTGAAAGTCTTATTTAAATCTTCCCTTGCTTCCCTCCCCAATCCATATTCCACTGGTGTCTTTTACTTTTTTCACATCATAAAGTTTCATGTCACACTTTCAATAAATGTTTTATGTCCTCTAGTGCATTCATGTTTTTGTAAACACAACTCCTGAATAATAATAATAGACTATGGTTCTTCCTGTGCATAAACTGTAGGTGAACTCACACATTTATCTACCAGTTCAAAAAGACTTGAAAGTGATGCCCAGAAAGAATACAGTTCATAACTGAATCATTGAGTACATTTGAGGTGTTGCAGAGCCCAAGGATTGAACTAAGTTGTCGCAAAAGCAAAGCAGTTCAAAATCTCTTCTTTTTCACTTAACATCCTTACTTAGGATGCATAAGCTGAAGGATTTTGAAATACTTTTGTCATCTGAAGTCTTGATTTCTGTCTTCTTAATCTCTTCAACATATTCCTTTCCTAAGGTTATGCCCCAGATGTTTGGAGAAGGGCAACTGTATTCCTTTTACCCAAGGGCAGCCCCAAACTGACCCTAGCAATTGCATACCAAGCCTCACACTTATTGTTTATAAAATGATGAAAAGTATAATTACAGAGTTAATTAACGATGACACACAAGACCTTCAGTCACTTGAGCACAGCCAGTTTGTATTTATAAAAGGCAGCATGTGTATGCTCACCTTGTTGTCTTCTTTGAAAGTGTCACTTAAGCTCCTCAACTTCATCATGTATGCAATCATTAATGACAAACTCAACAAGCCCACTATTAATTCCTATCTGTCTGCTAGATGTGTAACTGACCTACCAACAGAACTACACTGTTAAAGGTAGTCTATAGTCAGAAGTATGTCTTTCTCTCACACACACCGTCTCACAAGACTCTGTCCTGGACTCCTTGAAAATCACATGTTTTATCTGTGGCTAACTAAATTTGCCACCAACTGCAAGCTGAGCATAGGGGTCAAAACTCCTTCAGATCATGTCACTGTCAGGTGTGTTAATCAAGGGGTCACCATAGATGCAAAGAAATGTAGTAGTATTAACTTTGGGAAATCTGTCACTCCCTCTTCATG
Source organism: Protopterus annectens (assembly GCF_019279795.1). Taxonomy (NCBI): domain Eukaryota; kingdom Metazoa; phylum Chordata; order Ceratodontiformes; family Protopteridae; genus Protopterus; species Protopterus annectens. The sequence goes on from NC_056730.1 coordinate 142,153,084, forward strand.
TAATATGTAAGGGGAGTTATTAATAATCATCAGAGATCTGGGTACTTGTGTTGACAGTGAGCTTCCCATTGATCAGCATGTCTTCATTGTGATTAGAATATCATTTTACTTGGCTTAACATATACTTCAGGGCATCTTACCAGTGTCCAAAGAAGTCACATTTCTACTTTATTCATCCTTTATTTGACCTATAATTGAATATAATGCCCCACTTGGCATATACCTCACTAAACATCTAACTAACAAAAGGCGCCCACCTGTAAGTACAAAACAAAACATCCACTTGGCAAACAGTAATATCTAAAAAGTAATTTATTGAAACAGTACCTGAACACTTTCGTTTCAACAGTTGCAGAACTTCATCAAAGTAAAATGTTGAAGTTCTGCAACTGGTGGAATGAAAGCGCTCAGGTATTGTTCCAATAAACTGGTTTCTAGATGTTGCTGTTTACCGTTATGGGCATTTTCTTTGTTTTTTTGTTTCTAAACATCTAGACTAACTTGAAAGACCTCAGAGATTCCATACTAAGAAAATCTACCTCAGCTGTCCTGCTTAATTTAAAATGCCTCTCCCTATTCTCTGTCTCATATAGGGTCGTTGTGGGGAGATCTCTACTTTGCTTTCCAAGCTTCTTCACCTAAATAACCGCAGTACAGCTGTTACCCACTCTAGAGATATAAATGTTTACCTTTAAACACCAATCTGTCTAACTCCATCACAGCTCTTTTTTGTTGATCTGATATTGACCGTGATGGTGAGAGTTTTGTGACTGATTACTACCTGGTCTAGTTTACTGGTAACTGACTTCTACTGCTGAAGCTACAGCCACTTTTATTTGATCTAGAAGTTAATTGTGCACACTGATGGAGTTTGTGCTGGAACTATTCTGGAGTTGGAATAGGATCCATCTGCCAATGAATTCTTGGGAGTTTATGGATGTAGAACCTATAGTTTGGTGGTGTAGTTTGTAACGCGTGGTAGCACCTGGACCTCATCTCCCTTTGCTGTAATTTGGAGGTTTACTGCTGTTATGTTTAGAACTGTCATTTCAAGTTCCTCTTTGTGCATTTGAGGAGTCTGCTGCTGTTTTGTCTTCTTTCTAACTTGGATTTTCAGATACTTTCTGCAGTTTTACTATAAATGTGTCGCCAGATCTGCTGAGTTGAACTGTATTATAATTTTACTGTTCATTGATTTCTTATTGTTAAACTGCATGATGTTCATTGTGGTACACTGCTGCAGTCATTACACTTGGGTTATCCTGCTGTCAGGCGGTTCCCCAGTCGGCCTGAGTTCCAAAGTCTTGGTCCGGTGTTGGTTGCTGTTGCCTCCTTCCTGACGTCAGCGCGACTAGGATATATAAGATGCAGCTGACGCCATTTTCTTCAGTCTTTTTTGCCGCGTGGTGCCTGAAGCAGAAACAGTTCGCAAGTGCCTGTTGGCTGACTCCTGAGATTTTCATTCCGAATCCAGAACCAAAGTCCTTCTACAAAGCTAAGTACCCCATTGGGGAAACATTTTCATGCCTCAGACCGATGTCAGTAAAAGTTAATAACTGTATTTCTTGTGGGAAGCAAATACCTCATAAGGATTTCCACTCCTATTGTATTCCATGCCTAGGCCCAGACTATGACGTCACTAGTTGTCGGTTTTGTGCTAGGTTTAACAGGCGCACTATTAAACGTCGGTTTGATTTTGCCCAACATTATTTTGGCAGAAAATTCAATTACATCATGCCGTCGGAACTTCCAACAACCGGATTACATAAAAAGGACAAGGACAGGCATCCGAGGCCCAAAACTGACGACGAGACCTCTTCTAGGCCAGTCGCCGGTTCTCCAGTTTTCAGCGAGGCGCCTACGCAGCCCCTGACGACCGCCTCTACCGAACCACAGGCCGCCTCCGACTCTCATGTGGAGCTGGCTGGGCCGTCGGATGCTGTAGGTTTTCAGCTTACTGAAACTCACCCTTCAGAGGGAACCGAAGTAGCTGAGCAATCCACAACTTCAGAGGGTGTTTTCAGACCTACCCAGTTAACCATTAAACCCTCTGCTAAGTCTAAGCCCCCCTTAAAAACAAAGAAACAGACACAGCATTCTCCAGGACAGGCTTCCATGCCTAAGAAACAAATGCTAAAAATGGCCGAAGACCTTATTTACCCTCCTGATAAAAGGCCCAGACAGGATGCAGACTATGAATCTTCCGACCAGGTGTCCATTTCCTCAGATTCATCCTCAGACCTAGGATATTCTTTACCCCCATATGAGGATTCTGATGCTGAGGAATCAATTCCATCAGCCTCCCCACTTGAGGACTACTCCTTTGGAGAGACCCTACATACCATGAGGGAGCATTTCCATTGGGAAGGCCAGGATTACTCAGAATCCAAGAAAAGGCTCAGAGACTTCCTTTTATTGCCTCAACACAGACCCCTTGCTATTCCGCCAGTGTTAGGTATTGTGGATGATGTGTACACTGAATCCAGCTTAAACCCTGACTCCTTACCCCCAGCCCCAGTTAAACCCGATAGATATTCCAGAGTCCCTGACTCTCACAAATTTCTGTACAAAAGCCGTGTTGCTGACCCTGAAACTATTTCTCATGGACCCAAAGGGATTAAGGCCTCATCAGCAAAAAACCCAGTTCCCTCTGACAGAGATTCCAGAGCATTAGACAGGTGGGGAAAGAAAGTATATACGTCTGCAACTCTAGCAATGAGAGCCTTGAATTGCCAGTTTCACATGCTAAAATATCAGCAATTTTTGATGTCTCAGTTGAAACAAAAGATGCTTCCAGATTCAGATCCTCCTAATTTTAAAGAAATGCAGGATTTATTGTATGCAGCTGAACAAGTGGGAAAACATACTTTGCAATGTGGGTTTGATTCTTTAGAGGCCTCCTGTACAGCAGCAGTTACAGGCTCTGTCATTAGAAGGCATGCTTGGTTAAAAGAACATACGTTACCAGATCATGTTAAGGCAAAATTGTTGGATGCACCTTTGCAGCGGGATGTGTTGTTTGGAGTTAAGGCAGAGGAGGTATTAAAGAAGATGGAGGATAAGGCAAAATCTATGCAAACGGTGAATGATTTCTTACAGGTTCAGCCTCCTCATTTTAACAGAAATTGGCCAACAAAGAATTGGTCCTTTCCAGTCACAGACAGATCTCAAAGGGGCAGATATAGATGTCCAAGAGGTAGAGGTCAGGCACAAGGCCCTTAAGGCCTCGACAATGGGGTACACCAGGCCAGAAAGAAGGGGAAGACAGGCCTCAACCTTATAAAAAGTAGCCTCAATGACTTTCCACTACAGCTGCCAAACAGCTCTCTCTTGGCAGCACCCTTAGGAGGAAAACTGGCACTTTTCTATCACAATTGGCATTGCATCACCAAAGACAAATGGGTTCTCAACATTGTATCTCAAGGTTACAGATTCCACTTTCACACTCTGCCAAGGTTAAAAGGAATGGCAAATCTGCCACCAAATCAATGGGCAGAGGCTCAAAAACAAATTACAGCACTCATGGACATGAGAGCTATTCAAAAGGTACCACCACAGGAGCAAGGGCAAGGATTTTACTCAAGAATCTCTTTGGTTCCCAGAAAGGACAAAGCCTGGAGACCCATTTTGGACCTTTCCTCTCTAAACACTTACCTGGAGGTTCCGCAATTCAAGTACAGCAGCTTCTTCCCATACTGGGCAGAAAGCTTGGCTCGTGACTTTGGACCTCAAGGAGGCATACCTGCATGTCCCTATCAGACAAAACTGCAGAAGATACCTCAGATTTCTAGCTGGTTCAATGCACTATCAATTCTCTGCACTGCCCTTTGGCTTATCTACTGTGCCCAGGGTCTTCACAAAGTGCCTGGCACCAGTAATTGCATTTTGCAGGCAAAAAGGAATTCAAATTTATCCATACCTGGACTGCCTGATTCAAGCAGAGAGCAAGGACATTCTTCTAAAGCATCTGGCGTACGTAAAAAAGTTACTAAGTTGCATGGGGTACACAGTAAACGAAAAGAAATCAAAACTAGTGCCGTCGCAACATATAATATTCCTGGGTGCCAGCTTGAACACAATGGCCCAGATGGCTTATCTCACGCCAGACAAGCAAGGACAACTGACTCAATACTTTCATTTGATGGCAACAAAGACCCAACTCCCTGCAAGAAAAATTCTGCAGGCCTTTGGCTACATGGCATCTTGCATACTACAAATTCCATATGCCAAACTGCATATGAGGAAACTACAATGGTACCTAAAGAGTGTATGGTCTCAATACTGTCAAAATTTGGAAACAGTTATACCACTAATTCCTTGCCTTCAACAGGAGTTTCGATGGTGGGCTCAAGCTTGTCACTTCAACAAGGGACAGCCTTTTACTCAACCCGCAGCCAGGCAAACACTGACAACAGATGTATCAGATTACGCCTGGGGAGCACACATGGCAGGAAAATGTATTCAGGGCGAGTGGCCCACAGAGCAAAGACATCTCCACATCAACCAAAAAGAGATGCTAGCTGTACAAAATGCAATTATAGCTTTCAAGGACCTGCTGCATCCAGGACAACTTCTACTAAAGACAGACAACGCCACAGATGTTCATCGTGCATACAGCTGCAGTAATCACAGATGGGTTCTCTGCCGTCAGGCGGTCCCTCGGCCAATTCCAAAGTCTAGGTCGGCGTCGTTGTTGTCGCTTTCTCTCCTAACGCCAGTGAGGCCGAGTATATAAGACACAGACGCCATGTTCTTTAGTCTTTTGCTGCCGGGTGCCCGAAGCAGAAGCAGTTCGCAAGTGCCGGTCGGCCAGCTCCTGAATTACGGAAATATTGGATACCGAAGTCTTCATTCAAAGCTAAGTACCCCGTTGGGGAAACTTTTCTTGCCTCAGACCGATGTCAGAAAAAGTTAATAATTGTATTTCTTGTGGAAGCAAATACCGCGATAAGGATTTCCATTCCCTCTGCATACCTTGTTTAGGCCTAGGCCGCGACATCTCGGGCTGTCGCTTTTGCTACCTTCAATAAACGCTTGCTATTAAGCGTCGGGGAGAGTTAAGCCCAACACTATTTTGGTAAAGCCTTTGATTATAAAATGTCCCGGATACTCCACTACCGTTTGTCCAAAGCGCAAGGACAAAGACCGACAGCGAGGCCCATGGTCCCTGCCGACACCACGCCAAGACAGGCTACATGTGGTCCGGTTCTCAGCGAGCGCCTTTGCAGTCCCTGACTACCGACACTCCTTTGGCGGTGTCCTCTGTACCCGAGACCGCTGGTACCTCGGCCCTTTCCCAGACTACAACCACCGAAGCCTTTGCTACTGTTGAGCCTACTAATGTGGACAGGTCCACTTCCACCCATGGTGTCTTTAGACCCTCATCTTCTTTTTCTATTAAGGCCTTTACTAAATCCAAAGCAGCTAGGCATCCCAAGAGGCCTGTTGCACAGGGCCCATCTCCAGGTCCCATGCTTAAAATGGCTGAGGATTTAATTACTCCTATCAGGGGTTCTCAACCCCCTCCAGACAAGAGACCCAGAGTGGAGGAAGATTCTCCCTCTTCTGATCAGGGATCCATTTTATCAGAACATTCTGATGTAGAGGAACACTCCTACTCCCCTTTTGAGGATTCGGATGCAGAGCAGTCCATTCCTTCTGTATCTCCTCCTGAGGATTTTTCCTTTGGGGAAACCTTGTGCACTTTGAGGGAACACTTCCATTGGGAAGGCCAAGACTTTTCAGATTCCAAGAAAAGACTTAGGGAATTTCTTTTGTTACCTCAACACAGACCTCTGGCGATACCTCCTGTTTTGGACATACTTGATGATGTTTATTCGGAGGCTTGCCTTAACCCGGATTCTCTGCCTCCTGCACCAGTCAAACCTGATAGGTACTACAGAGTACCTAACTCTCACCAATTTCTCTTCAAAAGCCATAATGCTGACCCTGTTTCACAAGGCCCCAAGGGATTGAAGGCCTCCACTGCCAAGAACCCACTTCCTGCAGAAAGAGAGTCAAGATCTTTGGAAAGGTGGGGAAAAAAGGTATATACCTCGGCCACCCTAGCCATGAGGGCCTTAAATTGTCAGTTTCATATGCTTAAATATCAACAGTTCCTGTTATCACAATTAAGGAATAAAATGTCTCAACCTGAACAACCAGATTTGAAGGAGTTACAGGATATGATGCATAGTGCAGAGCAAGTGGGTAAACACACCTTACAATGTGGTTATGATGCCCTAGAGGCCTCAAGTAGAGCGGCTGCTACAGGATCAGTCATTCGCAGACATGCACGGCTTAGGGAACAAAACTTGCCTGATCATGTGAAAGCTAAACTCCTATATGCTCCTTTACAAAAGGATGTGCTGTTTGGTACTAATGCTGAGGAGATACTACGGAAAATGGAAGAAAAAGCCAAATCTATGCAAACTGTCAAAGCTTTTTTACAGGTCCAACCACCAGGTTTTAGCAGAAATTGGCCTTCAAAAAACTGGTCCTTTCCAGCCACTGACAAGCCCCAAAGAGGTAGATACAGGCGTTACAAGGGGCAGAGGGCAATCACAAGGATCATATAGAGGCCGACAATGGCAAACTCCAGCACCAAGAGGTGGCGAAGACAGTGCACAACAATACAGGAAGCAAACCCAATGACTCCCTCATTTCCATGCCAAGCATGTCTCAGCTGGCAGCACCTTTGGGAGGAAAGCTAGCATTATTTGCAAGCAATTGGCATATTGTCACAACAGACAAATGGATCCTGGACATTATAAACAGAGGCTGCAAATTTCAATTCCACACTCTTCCAAAAATGAGAGGCATGCCAAACCTGCCACAAAATCAAAGGGCAGAGGCACAACTACAAATTTCAAAGCTCATAAGCATGAGAGCTATTCAAGAGGTACCTACTCACGAACAAGGTCAAGGTTTTTATTCAAGACTCTTTCTGGTACCAAGGAAAGGAACTGACTGGAGACCCATTTTGGACTTATCCATCCTAAACACATTTCTACTCGTACCAAAATTCAAGATGCTCACATTACAACAGCTTCTTCCCATTCTGGGCAAGGAGTTTTGGCTGGTAACATTGGACCTCAAGGAGGCATACCTGCATGTCCCAATCAGACAAAGCTGCAGAAGATACCTCAGATTTCTTGCAGGTTCAATCCACTATCAATTCTCTGCATTGCCCTTTGGCTTATCTACTGCGCCCAGAGTATTCACAAAGTGCCTGGCATCAGTGATTGCCTACTGCAGACTTCAAGGGATACAAATTTACCCTTACTTGGACGACTGCCTGATCCAAGCGGACAGCAAGCACATACTTCTGGAACATCTGGCATATGTGACACGGTTACTGCATTCTTTGGGATACACAATCAACAAAGAGAAATCAAGGCTAACACCATCTCAGAAAATAACTTTCCTGGGTGCCAACTTGGACACAAACACCCAGATGGCCTACCTACCTTATGCCAGAAAAACAGGGGCAACTATCTCAGTACTTCAAAATACTAGCAAAATGTACCAGGCTTACTGCAAGGAAAATCCTGCAGGCTCTGGGATTCATGGCATCTTGCATTCTTTTAATCCCATGTGCAAAGCTGCATATGAGGAAACTTCAATGGTACCTAAAAAACCTATGGTCTCAACACAGTCACAGTTTGGAAACAATAATACCAATAATTCCATGTTTGCAAAAGGAATTTCTATGGTGGGCCCAAGCATGTCAAGCAAACACAGGCCTCCCATTCTGCAAGCCTCAAGCAAAGCAAGTCATCACAACAGACGCCTCAGATTACGCCTGGGGCGCATGAGACAGGTGCATTCAGGGCAAATGGTCCCAAAAGGAAAAGCACCTTCACATCAATCAAAGAAATGCTAGCAGTAATAAATGCAATTACAGCTTTCAAGGACTTCCTGCATCCAGGACAATTACTGATAAGAACAGACAACACCACAGTAATGTGGTACATAAACAAGAAGGAACACATTCATACCCCTTGTGCAGACTAGCCATGACTCTTTGGAACTTGGCTCTGGAATGGCAAATCGAACTTCAAGCACAGTACTTGCCAGGATTGGAAAACACGCTGGCAGACAATCTAAGCAGAAATATGACAGATCCACACGAATGGAAGTTACATCCTCAGGTGTTTACAGAAATAATCCAAGCGTGGGGGAGGCCAGACATAGATCTTTTTGCCTCCCACAGGAATCATCAATTGGAAAAGTTCTGTTCGAGGACCTTTCATCCAAAGGCCTGGAGAGTGGACGCCCTTTCATTCAGTTGGCATGGACAGACAGTTTACATTCCCACCTCTGCCTCTTCTGCCCAAGGTACTTTTGAAAGCAAGAGCAGACAGACCGAAGATGATACTGATTTCTCCAGATTGGCCAAGGCAGCACTGGTACCCACTCCTGAGGAGCCTAACACATACTCCTCCCTGGTCCCTGCCTCTAATACCTCTTCTGCTGACTCAGCACAGCTACAAAACTCTTCACAGTCAGCTGAAAACACTCAATCTCGCTGCATGGAAAATTCCTTAACAACACAACAGACCCTACTCTCCAAGGAGGTGCAGGATGTCATTTTGGAGGCCAGAAGGCCATCTACTAGAAAAGCTTACTCCGCAAAATGGAAGCGGTTTTGCTCTTGGAATGAGAACAAAGGCCAGGACCCTAGAAAACTGAACTTGCCTCAGGTATTACAGTATCTAGCTGAGCTGCTGAACAGTGGACTTTCATTTTCTTCCATAAAAATCCATGCCTCAGCCATTTCTACAGAATTCAACACGGATCCTCCTTAATTTTCTCACCCACTCTTACGACAGTTCCTCAGAGGGGCTAAGAATATAAGACCAACAAGGAAACAACCAATACCAGCCTGGGATCTTAATTACATACTAGAAAAATTAACATTGCCTCCTTTTGAACCAGCTGCTTCAACAGATTTGCAATATTTGTCCTGGAAAACAGCCTTCCTTCTGGCTATCACTTCAGCTCGTAGAGTTTCGGAACTACAGGCCCTCATGGCAGTGCAGCCCTTTCTCATCTTCCATCAGGACAGGGTTTCCCTTCGTACCAACCCATCATTTATACCTAAAGTGGTATCCAGGGTAGCTTTAAATCAAGCCATACACCTTCCTACCTTTTACCCCAATCCTCAAAACAAAGGGGAAAGGCTGCTACATTCTTTAGACATCCATAGGCAGCTACGTTACTATTTGGACAGAACAAAGTCCTTCAGGAAATCAGAACAACTCTTTGTGTCCTATGCTGTAGGGGCTCAAGGGAAGCCAGTTTCCAAACAGACTATTTCAAAGTGGATAGGTCACTACATACAGTTTTGTTATTCCTATCATGGGAAACCTGTTCCTACAGGTATCAGATCTCACTCCACCAGGGCCACAGCTACCTCTACAGCCTTCCTCAGAGGAGTTCCTACCAAAGATATTTTGGAGGCAGCCACTTGGAGTTCTGTACATACCTTCACAAAACACTACCACCTGCCTTTATATTCCAGAACTAGAGCAGGCTTTGCCACTGCTGTGTTGCAGGGCATTCTGGCTCAACCCAGTTCCTCCTAGTACCTACCACCCTGTGCGTAGCTTTGGGACTCTACCCATCTGTGATTACTGCAGCTGTATGCACGATGAACATAGTACAGTTTTGTACCTACCATAAATGTAGATGTTCGAGTGCTATAACAGCTGCAGTACAGGTTTCCCTCCCTCCTTCCCCACTTGGTAAAGGCATGGGGCCTAACACCCTCTTCATACAACCTGACTGGGTTATCCTTCTATGGTTTATTTGCTTGCAACTACTGATTTTGGATTATATTGCATTGTTTGTTTATACATATAAACATAATTTATGTATTGCCTCCCTTCTGGGGGCACCTGACATCTGGGGCAAGAAAGACTAAAGAACATGGCGTCGGCTGTATCTTATATACTCCGGCCTCACTGACGTCAGGAGAGAAAGCGACAACAACCGATGCCGGACCTAGACTTTGGAATTCGGCCGACCGAGGGACCGCCTGACGGCAGAGAACCCATCTGTGATTACTGCAGCTGTATTAGCACTCGAACATCTACATTTATGGTAGGTACAAAACTGTACTTTATGTGGTACATAAACAAGCAAGGGGGCACTTTGGAGCACAGATCTAGACTACCAAGTTCATCTGCAAGCACAATTCCTGCCAGGAGAGAAAAACACACTGGCAGACGACCTAAGCAGAAACATCATGGACCCCCACGAATGGGAGTTGAACCCAGAAATATTCAGAATGATCGCACAAAAATGGTGGAGCCCGGACATAGATCTGTTTGCATCCCCAATGAACTGCCAGTTACAGAAATTATGCACAAGGAGCTACCATCCACAAGCATGGAAAGTGGATGCCCTCTCATTCAGCTGGAAAAACCTGCAAGTATACGCTTTCCCTCCTTTACCTCTTCTTCCAAAGATACTCATAAAAGCCAGGCAAGAAGAGCCAAAGATGATCCTGATTGCACCAGACTGGCCCCGCCAGCACTGGTACCCAATCTTAAAGAAGTTGGCACAAGAACCACCCTGGATTTTGCCTCAAATCCCAGAGTTGCTGACACAGCATGATACTTCACAGCCAGCTAAAGACCTTAAATCTAGCTGCATGGAAAATTCCTTAGTCAAGCAAGCAATGCCTCTCTCCAAAGCTTTTATGGATGTCATTCTGGAGGCCAGAAGGCCTAGCACCAGGAAAGCCTACTCGGATAAATGGAAGAGATTCTGTGCCTGGAACCATGCGCACAGCCTTGACCCTCTTGTCCCAAACATCTCTCAGATACTTCAATACTTAACTGAGATGCTGGACAAGGGCCTCTCCTTCTCATCCATCAAGATCCACGCCTCAGCCATTTCTGCTCATTACAACACAGATCCACCAATTTTTTTCTAATCCTTTGCTCAAACAGTACCTCAGAGGGGCTAAAAACATAAGACCGCCCCGTAGAGCACCTACACCAACTTGGGACCTCAATTTTGTTTCAGAAAAATTTACTTTACCTCCTTTTGAGCCAGCTAACACAGCAGAATTAAAATACATCTCTTGGAAAACTGTTCTGCTACAGGCAGTAACATCAGCACGAAGAGTTTCAGAATTACAGGCAGTAATGGCAGTGGAACCTTTCCTCATCTTCCACCAGGACAGGGTGTTTTTAAGAACTAACCCTACGTTTATGCCAAAGGTGGTATCAAGTGTGGCTCTAAACCAAACTATTCACTTGCCAACTTTTTATCCTAAACCACAGAACAAAGGGGAGAGACTACTACATTCTTTGGACATTCACAGGCAATTATGCTTCTACCTGGACAAAAACAAAGCTTTTAGAAAATCTGAGCAATTATTGGTAGCATATGCTGCAGGAGCACAGGGAAAAGCCATTTCAAAACAGACAATTTCAAAATGGATAGGACATTGTATACGTTTCTGCTACACTCACCATGGGAAACCAGTACCTAGCAACATTAGATCTCACTCCACCAGGGCAACAGCCACTTCAACTGCCTACCTCAGAGGAGTACCTACCAAGGATATTTTGGAAGCAGCAACATGGAGTTCTGTGCATACCTTCACCAAACAGTACCATTTGCCTTTATACTCCAAATCCAGAGCTAACTTTGCCACTGCTGTGCTGCAGGGCCTTATAGCCACCCCTAATGCCTTATAGATCTAGCCTCCCTACCTCAGCTTTGGGATTCCACCCAAGTGTAATGACTGCAGCAGTGTAACACGAACATAGTACAGTTTTGTACCTACCATAAATGTAGATGTTCGAATGTAAACACTGCTGCAGTCCAGGTTACCCTTCCTCCTTCCCCTCTTATTTTCTGGTACGTTCCTAGTTCATCTACCCTTTACTACCTATGGGGAGTATTTACTGGTAACTAAAAATGGTTGTTTGCTTTTCTTTTGTATATTTTACTAGCAATTTGAATCGCCTACCTATTTGGGAGCACCTGACATCTGGGTCAAGAAAAATTGAAGAAAATGGCGTCGGCTGCATCTTATATACCCCTGTCGCACTGACGTCAGGGAGGAGGCGACAGCAACTGACGCCGGACCAAGACTTTGGGACTCAGGACGACTGGGAAACCGCCTGACGGCAGGATAACCCGAGTGTAATGACTGCAGCAGTGTTTACACTCAAACATCTACATTTATGGTAGGTACAAAACTGTACTTTTCATGAGACAAATTGCCAAGCTTCATCATATATAGAGACATGGTTTCAAGGAGCTGTAGGCATGAGCTGTATTCTTGGTTTTTACTGCCTGTCATATCTTCATGATGGCAGTTGTGGGAGAGTGCCAATATCTCTCACGGATGGGTATCATCACCCTAAGGCTGATTCCTCAGGTCCCCAGAGTTGAAATCATTGATGTCTACATTCTCTTTTTAATTTTGACTTTGTTAACCAGCTAAGCTAACTTGACACAAGTATCCTTTTTAAGGGGGGGTGACACAGGAGCACCATCTGGTTAAATGACTTGCTCACAGTCACACAGTCTGCAAATGGAGGCTATGGGAATCAAACCCTGAACTACAAGAAACCTCTCCTTAACAGGTGCTTATAGCCTTAATCATTTGTTCTGTCAGTCTCACTCACTCAAATGACCCTGAACGGGATTGATTGCCATTTTATAGCTAGGTATAGAACATTCTCTTTGTCCTCTACTGGCCATAGTAGCTAACTTAATACCTTAGCTGAAATCCACATTAATGCGGACTTTATATTGGGGAATTTCAGCTATTTGTCAATAAACTGGCTAACTTACACCACCAGTGGACAGCATGCCTAGCATTTCCTTGACATTATAAATGCTAAGTCCCTTCCACAAATACTTAACCATCCTACTAGAAGCCCAAATATCCATGACTTTGTCCTCACAAATATGGCCTCCTCTTGTACATCTCCAAATGCTTTATCTTTCAGAGTCGCATCAAACCACAAATCGGCAAACGTTTCCTTTAAAGTTAGTGGCACTTCCTGTGTAAATATCTCTGTGCTTAGGGACCTCTCAAAAGCAAACCTTCTTCAATTACTTGACCTTAATACATTTTGCTGAAATCCTCCTCCAGGAGACTCCATTGCTAAAGATGCTGCTTGTGCCTCTGACTTCCTCTCCCATTTAGATAGTTGTATTAATAAGGCAGTCCCTAGTTACACCAAATAGGGGAGATTTAAAAAAGCTGTGGTGGAATATCCACATCAGCTATATAACAAGAGTACGAAATTGTACTTAATGTTTAATTCTGCCCACCTTAAGAGCACACATAAGCAAACAGAGTGCAAGGGTACCATTAAAAAGCTGAAAGATAAATATGTACTTAAAGTAGCTACTGAAGTAACTATATCTTTTCTGTATCTATGTCAGGAAGTTAAGAATTAAAACCTGTAATTTTTGGAGCTAGTCCTCAATAATATTGTCCACCCTGACCCAAATGAAATACACATGTAGTACAACTTTCTGTCCAGATATTTATAACTTAAAAAATTCCACAGTCCCAGCCACCAGTATACTTGCTATGGAACAAGTTCTCTCAGCATTTTCAAAAGCTTAGAACACCACGTCCAGTGGTCAAGATAACATAAAATGTTGCTTGATTGTCCGTACCAAATATAACCTATCTGTACCCCTACTTAACCTCTTTAGTCTAGGCTTCTGTGCTGGTTGCGGTCCCAAAACCTGGAAAGAATCAGCTGTAATGCTGTTACACTAGTGTGGACCAATCATTCATTAATGTAATCATTGAAAATCTCTTAACCTGGGGCCCTCAAAAAATTCTCCTTTGTCAAAGGCAAGTCCTGACTCTGTACTTCATTAATGTATTTGAAAAAGTTACCAAAGTAGTGGATAGCAGTTCAGCAGTGTATGCAGGTATTCCCCAGGCAGGCGTCATTGACAGACTTGTAAATCTGAACATAAGTCCGTATGTTGTGTAGTGGATAGCTAACTGGTTGTCTAACAGAATGCATGTGATTATATTTACAGGTGCCACTGTAGAAAGCAAATAGAACATTCACAGATGTTCCTCACTAATAGAATTCAGTACAAGAATAAGTACATCTTATTCAGTCCAGTGCAGATTGCCTCATGGCCCTATCCCTGTATTTTGTCTCCTACAGGTTGTTGAGAGATGTATGTCTGGCATAGAGGACATTGTCAGACCTCACTCTGAGGGACCTCCAGCATATCCACAAAACAAACAGCACCAGAATTACCTATTCTAAAGACTTAAAAATTGCCTGTGATATAAATAAGACCTGCTGGAGAGACAGGTATGTATCCCAGGGACTACCCCATCTCTGAAACAGGCTTCCCATCCCAGTGAAGCAGATTTCCTCCCTAACCCAATTCGAGTGGAACTTGGACAATTGGATGGAGAACAGGAAATTCATCCCTGGCTTGGCACCTATGTCTGTAATGGACACAGGCAACCTGTAAATGGTTAATCTCCTAGACCCCTGCTTGTAAATGTTTCATCTCCCTAGCCCCTGCTTACACTTATCAAGGTTACCAGAACTTGTCAGAGATTTGGGATGCATGGCTATGTTTAAAAAGGCCATTGTGGTCGTTAGCCTAGTAAGCACCTATGAACCTATAAGTGTGCACTGCCAGCATTTCTTCTGTTTGGCTTCTGTTTCTCAGACCTTCAAGCCATAACGTATGGCCTATGGTTATCAAAGTTTGCAGACTACTGTAAATTAGGTGCTGTTGTTTGTACGCTTAATGTTTTTTAACTGACTCACAGTTGCTGCAACATGGTTTAGATTAAGTTAAATCAGTGCAAGGAAAATGGTCTTGTACTGAAAGTGAAAAAATAGTCTAGTCTCCTCCCTCATTGACGTAAATTCAACATTTGCACACTTGCTGTAACTGCGTATCTAAACTTAAACTACAGAATATCCACTTACTCTATGACTGTAGCCCCTCATATCTAGCTCTGAATCCCAGTTTACCGATGGTTTTTCCCTGCAGTCTCTTACTCCTCTGGCTCTACCTGCTCTGTTCGCCCTGTGGGCTCACTCTGCTCCCCTACTCTACCTCCAAATTCCACCCACCCTCCCAATGCACGTACACATATATACGTCCTCACACCACACCCCCTCAACACCTACACCAATTATATACACCCTATACCAAACCCCTCCCACTTCCATACCCACACCAATTCACACACACCACTCCCTCTCCCATATACACACCACTCCTCACACACCCATACAACAATGCCTACCTTCCCCCGCAAACTCTACTACTAGCTACCCTTCTATTATCCCTAACCTATATTACCCAACTTAACCTCCCCACCAACACCCACCCACTTCTAACCACACATACCACCACCTCAGGCCTCCTCCCCACCAACATCCACCCACCTCTAACCACACATACCATCACCTCAGGCCTCCCAAGTACATCTCACTATTATACCATGACCCCCCCAAAACGTGCACGCTGATTGGCCAGCGTGCCCGTTGTAAATCGAGTTATACTAATGGAAAAGGTCCGCCCGGACTTTTCCATTAGTATAACTAAACACTGTCTCGCTATGTTAAATGGGTTTAACATAGCGAGACAGCTTTAAAATAAGCAATGGAGATCTCCTGTCTTATGTTAAACCCATTTAACATAAAGCAAGATCTCCGTTGCTTTTTTTTAGTGTCTCACTATGTTAAATGAGTTTAACATAGCGAGACAGTTTTAAAATAAGCAACGGAGATGTCTCGAAGCCCTCGGGACCAAACCACGCCAACCGTGGGTAAATTTAGCATTACCCACACCCAAGCGTGAGTTATTGCTATAATATTCACAGATCTCCCCAGAACTCTACTCCTCCAACCCATCCCATCTTTTCAAACTCACCATACTCCCCATCCCACCATCACCTCACCCTATTCTGACTGCTTTCTCAAAGAAAACCCTCCTCCAGTAAAATCATATTTCTCTATCCTCTCTACTCCTCCTCAGGCAGCTCCTCCCCCATATCTCACTCTCACTCTCAGGTGACATCCACCCTAACCCAGGTCCAAGCCCCAGCATAACCCACCCTAACCAAAATTCCAATACATAAACTCAAGGCTGTCCGCCTCATGACCCTAAATGCGCAAAGCCTCCGTAATAAAATCCCCAACCTACATGCCTGGCTCTCTCATAACCAGCCAGACATAACCGCAGTCTGAGACCTGTTTTAAACCCTCCATCAGAGATGACGAAATCCTCCCCCCAGGCTACCATATCATACGCAATGATAGGCCTCATAGAAAAGGAGGTGGTGTAGCTGTTATCTACCCCACCACTTTCACTTTTACTCCACTGACCAACCCCATCCCAACCTTTGCCAATGCAGAAATGACTGTAGGCTTTTTAAAACTTGACTACAAATCCATCTGCATCTGTTCCATCTACATCCCACCTGGAGACAGTACCAAAACTCTAGAAGACACCCTCTCCTGGTTTAGCTCCAACATCAAAAATGAAACCTACATTGTAGGTGACGTAAATGTCAACTGGGCCTTCTTCCTCTTAGATACCCCAACTCACTCATTCAACCGCTACAATTTCACCCAACTAATAAACCTCCCAACCAGGCCATATAAAGATGGTACCTCTGGTGCCATCATAGATTGGATATTAACAACCCACCCCAACCATATCTCCAATGCCGGTATAATACCAGACCCCCTAAGCAACTACTTACCAGCTTTCATAGGCCGCCTACCCTCTCACATAGAAAAACAACACCTATTCAAGCAATCCCGTAACCTAGCTTCCTTCATCTCCGAAATCTTCTCTGAATGCCTTAAGATTACTGACTGGTCTCCACTAAAAATCCTTCCTTAGGTAACGCTGTCTCATATTTTAACCATACCTTCCTTACCTTACTTGATAAACAAGCCCCTTTTCAAACCAAATGCATCAAAACTAATCCCTGCCTCTGGCTATCCCAAGAAACTAAACTGATAATGAATCAACAAAGCAAAAAGTGGAAACTGTACCAAAAACAAAAAAGAAAACAGCACCCACCAAGAATATAAACATCTATGTAACCAAGCCAAAAAAACAATAACCAAAGATCGCAAAAATTACTTCTGCAAGCCAAGCACTCAAACAACCCCAAAAAATTCTGGACCTCCATCTCCTCAATACTCAACCCTGGTAACAATACCAACCCCTGCCCCAGTCCTAACCTCTCAAGCCTTGACACAGCCACTAAATTCAACACATTTTCATTGATTGCATATCTAAATTATCCTCCACCTTCCCCAATCCACCAACCAATGCCTCCCCCTCACCCTGCCCCCCAAATTCCCCCTGTCACCCTCCCCCCCGTTTTCCCTTAAACCTGTCTCCACCAACACTATAAAAAACTACTCCAAAAGCTAAAACCATGCCACAATGCCCCTGACAACCTTCCAGCAAATTTCCTTCAACTATCAGCCGAGTCAATAGCCTATCCCATATCCATTCTCATAAATAGATCCATTCAGGAATCCTATGTACCAGCCATCTGGTGACATGCATTCATAATCCAACTCCACAAAGGCGGTAAGAACACTGACACTACCAACTTCAGACCCGTAGCTTTACTCTCACCTCTCTCTCAAATTCTAGAAAAAAAAATCCACTCCCAGCTCATGCCCTACCTAACCCAGCACAAACTCCTCTCTCCCACCCAGCACGGCTTCCACCCTGGCCACAGCACCATGACAGCCCTCCTTTCCTTCCTTGAAACAGTCAGCCTAGCACGTGATAGCGGTAAATACATATTTTCCTATTTCTTGACCTCTCAAAGGCATTCAACACAATCTCCCATTCCCTACTCCTGTCCCAGCTCTCTCACTTGCACCTATCTCCCTCAACCTCAAACTCTCCAGCTACCTTTCTATGCGCCAACAGGTTGTGCAATGGAAAGAATCAACCTCCCCTTTCTTACCTACACCCACAGGAGTTCCTCAAGGATCGGTACTGGACCCACTCCTCTTTAACATATTTATCAACAACTTCCACCACTCCATCCCTGACGCCTCAGTCATCCATTACGCTGATGACTCCACCATCATCTGCTCAGCCTCCTGCCCCTCCAAACTTCTACGCAATACCCAAATAGCCTTTTCCGAAACAGAATCATGGATGCAATCCCATCACCTAGCCCTAAATGCTAACAAAATAAAACTAATGATTTTCACTCCCACCAAAACCTCCCAATTCTACAGAGATGAATTTTCCATCAAAAGCCACAATAACACTCCTAGAAATTGTCCCCAGTACCAAGCTACTTGGCATTACCAATTCATGAAAACCTAAAATTCGACTCCCACATCCTCTCTACAATCAAAAAACCCACCAGAAAATCTGTCTCCTCTACAGACATAATTGCTACCTTACTCCCTCCCTCCATCAAACCTTATCATCTACCTTCCTTCTCCCCTCTCTCTTATATGGTGTAACCCTATTCTCCAACCTGCAACTTGGCCTCTGTTCCAAACTCGAAGCTTGTTGCAACAAAATCTGCAAATTTGCAACTAATTCTAAGAACTCTCTCCATCACTGCCACCGCCTACACACCCTAAACTGGCTAGAACTTCACAACCACCTAAAATGCCTACAACTTACAACAGCCCACAAACAGAATGCCACCTACACACCTAGCTGCACCCTGAGATCCAAAGGCCAAAACCTCCTACATGTACACAAACCCCTACACCCACCTGGCCAACTATTGCTATCCCACACCATAACCAAACTGTGGAATGCTCTCCCCCCACCACTACGTAACATACCAAACCACAACAACTTCAAATCCATGCTTCTCTCCCATCTGTCCTCCAAATGGGAATGTCCTTCACATGCTCCCACCTAAAACACCCACACCACTAACTCCACACCTAAATCAAATTTCCTTTGCCAAATTTAACAAAATATCATAGGTCTTTCTCTGTACATCTTTCCAAAATTTTTGCATGCGAGCCTCTGGCCTATCTTACTCGTATTCCCACACTGACATCCTCTTAATTGCAAAGCAGTGTATATACTATTGTAATACTGTTATTTCTGTACAGACTAATAATGACATATATAGTATAACTCACATTATCTATTAGTAGTGTGGCAACTTTCTGTAATTTTGTCTTTTGTATGTTTCTAAGTTTGCAAATTTCTGTACTTTATATTTTCTAATGATGCAAATTTCTGCATTTTATACTATGTACCGGAGCTTTTCCCCTCGGGTCTCCACTGAAAATGGGCCACAAGCCCAGCTGGCTGGTTAACAAACAATAATAAATAAATAGTTCACTTTGGTAAATAAAACATTTCCACATCATACCAAAGAAAACACACATCTTTCAAATCAGACAGTCATAAGGGATCTAGGCATCCTTGTTGATAATTCCTTATCTTTTAACAATCATCTCTCTGTAATAGTTCAGGAATCTTTCTGTTTGGCTCAACTAGTTTCTAAGGCCATCTCCTCTAGATCCAAAGATTTAATTCCCATTTACTCATCTTTTATCAGACTCATTATTGAATGTAATGTCCCTTCCGTTTTGGCATCTATTTGTTGAAACATCCTTCAGCTTAAAAAAAACTCAGAGATTCCTAACTGAAAAGGTCAATGACTTTAAGACACAGATGCATCCAGTCGTACTGGCAGATCTCTAACTGTACAATGTCTCTTATAGACTCATCCGTATTGATCTATGTCCAACTTTTTCAGTAATTGAAATCCATGTCCTCCTTGACCTCTCATTCTTTTGTAGAACCAATGGTTCCTCATATAGTAGCCCAAAGGACTTTAACTTTCAACAGAAGGTAAATAAAACACATTAGCATGATAAATTCATATCCTAGTGTATCCTTCACATCTGGAACAAACTTTCACTACGTTAGGCACAGTAGCAACTTTACCTTAAGGTAAACCTAGATAATTGGCTAGCAACCCCCCCCCCCCCCCATCCTGTGTTGCTGTCCTTGAGGCTGAAGGGAGCTCCTGGATATGGTTTACTGACTAGGCTTATAGCAGTCATTAGACTGATTGCCTAGTATTTAACTGTGAACATATTAATTCCAAAACGACTTCATCTGGCAAACCATCTTTAGAAAATATCATTATTTCCATTCAGGGTTTTACATTTTTTTCAGCAGCATTATCTGCCTCCGCACCACATTCTCGTTTCCCTCCTCTGTACTGGATCCTGCACCTGCCCAGAGTGCATAATAAGGGAATTTCTCCTGTCCCCTGGCTATATTAAACCATAAGATTTTAATCAGCACCCTGAGTCTTACTGAAAGTAGGCCGGATCTAACGTGGGCAACAAAATAAACAAACAATGCATATATACATTTTGTGCAGCACGACTGTCAGTTTTGCACTTTCTGTTGCCTATCCAGTGAAATAAGAGGAGATTTTATATTTGAAAAGCAGGCTGTCAAGTGCAAAAATGTGTAGATACAAGCAAGCATTGTGCAGTTTTCACTGTTTTATGTTCTTCATCTTTTGCAGTTTTAGCACACTAGCTGCTGTGTGCAGAAGCACAGAGCATGATGGTGTCTGTATGCTACTGCTGAATAAAGTAATTGCTTGCTGTTTTTTTTTTTCACTCTCAGTACAGTACTGTACTGGCCTCAATCACCCAAAAAGCCGTACAGTGCAGCTACACTACCTCCCTTGAGGAGCACTAAACAGTGCTGAAATATGATCCTTCTCACTCACTCAGTTGGCCAGTCCTTATGGGTATTGGCTTACAGACAACAGTGAGAACTTGTGTTTCATTGCGTTTCATTGCAGAACCAAAAGATTTCTGTGTTGTGACTTAAAGCATGTAGTCACACAGTGCAGATTTAGCAAAGTAGCTTTTGTTTTCTGATTTTTTCGTTTATTTGCCTATTCATGACTGCCACGACCTGTCCCATCAGGCATTATGGGAGAAAACAGTCCTAATGAAATGAAGTCCGTCACTGGATACATGCATTCCTTGTGCACAAACGTCTAGCAGTATTAATTCACCTAACCATGTGTCGGGAATATGAGAGGACAGTAGATGATTTTGTAAATATTATGCAGCATAAAATAGTACATGATTATGTAAAAGTCCATTACATTTTTCCATGTAGTAAGAGATTTTTAATAATAAAAAGTGCCCCCTGTGTCTGGACTTTCTGCCTTCTAGCATCTCCAGCACTTATCTAATCTAAGCACATTAATGCCCTTTTTTGGTGGGGAAGAATTGTAGGCATGATAAAATCAATTTTATTTTTAAATTTGCAAGTCTTAAATAATCACCTTCTTCAGTAAGAACACTGTCAAAATAAAATCTTCAACTACAGTCTCAGTTGGCATATCACTTGATTAAACACAACTCTAAGTACGTTATTTGTAATTCAATGTTCAAGATAACACTTTGTACAGATGTCTTTCAGTTATCCGGATTTAGAACTGTTCTTACTAAGCATCGCGGGCATATATGTTCACGAGAAGATGGGCATTTGCACATCTACACACAAAACTAATAGTATGACTATCAAAACATCCATGTTATCCAGCACTGTTCCATGAATCCTTGAAATGACTTTTGGATTAGACAATAAATCTGTTAAGTGTTTCAAGTTTCCTGTTAATTACTGAACAGTCTACTAATTACACTTAATGATGCCAGTGTATAGAAGTCCTTTATCTTAATTTAAATCCAATACTTTTGCAAGAGAAAATAGACAATGATGTAGTGAACAGACAGTGAAGCAGTAAGCAGCTTTATACAGTACTGTTAAAGGACATCAAAGTTAAGGCTTTGACTTTGACTATTTTTCTAATATGCATCTAAGTGTTCACCCTAAAGACTGTTAGGATTGCTACAATATGTACATGTTGCTTTCATTTTGAGCTAATGATGGTTTTATAGTTGTGCACAGGCACAACCCCTTTATGCATCTCAAATATTTTTCTTTTAAAAAAGTAAGGTATAGCATTATATTTTAAGTGGACAGCAGTACTGCATGATATCCTGGGGTGTATTTCACAGCTGTGTAGACCAAGCCAAAATTTGTATGCAGTGCATGGAGCACAGTGATTGCACTCCAATGTCTGGAAAAAGGTAAACCAGTTAAGTGCCACATGACTCTACCTTAACAATTGTTAAGTACCCCCTGTTTAAGTTGGTAAGGTTGGATATAGCATCAGGCAGTAAAATCTTCCAGTACAGTCCAGCAAATGACAGCAACAGAACAAAACGTGTATTTCTGCGTGCTGTGGGTACTGGTAACATGTCCCCAACTTCCTCAAATAGACTTAGTTGCTAGATTAACATGGTGTGTTAGCATCCATTTTCTGAAGGATACAAACTCTGAAACTCAAACGTATGCCATTATTGAGTGGCTTCAGTTGTTTGTCTAAAAAACACAGATTTTGTGAGGACCAGACCAAAAATATGAAGCAATAAATTTGACAGTTTTGAGGTATGAAAGGTAAATGTAATACACTGCATTACACTAACTTTTCTGACAGTACTCGCTAAGTGTTTTATGGCTTTGAAAGC